>NW_025814647.1:0-35170 GCF_018902025.1 Drosophila willistoni | reverse complement strand
TAAATGATGCTGCGACAACTAATATATGGAAAAGCGACAACAACTAAATGATGCTGCAACTTATTGGCAAGAAAAGAAACAACTGACAGAGATTGTAGCAACAACAACAGCATAAACAACAGAGAGTAAATAATTAATAATAATTACTGGAAAAAATAATAAGAAAAATTATGTAAGCATTAAACATTTAAAGCTAAAGAACAGCTATCAACATCAGCTTCAACACCATAATACTGAAGATATCTAGTGAATATATTTGAGTCTCGTTCGTTATCCCAACGATGAACATCAGCATCAACACATAAGTTTGACTAAAAAAAAAAAAAAAAAAAATACATGAACAACAGTGAAGATATTCCCTTTGCGGAATCTGCTCCTGTCGAGCAAAGGGATGCACTGACGCTAAAAGAAGCGCTAGAGCTGTATCCCAACGATGGACCGCGGCCACTAACAATAGAGGAGCCCGGCAGCAGACGAGAATCCCCAAAAGACGAAACGGGGCGGTGAGGTGAGACGCCTGCTCACCCAGAAAAGACTGCAGCAGGATTTACTAAAGGCCAGCACCAACGAAGAAGACCGACAACGCTGCATAGAGCGTATCGAGAACCTAAAAACTGAACTTCGCCAAAGAGCGAAGAAACGCAAGGGGGCCGCAGAAATGCGCAAGCCTTAACTTGCCTTTAATTTAATAATAATAATTATAAGCCTAATAGCAAGTTGAAGCACGAAAGTGCAACTTGCGAACTTACTAACTTTCTGTAGGCTATTACTAACAATGTGGTTGGAGAATTTTTTTTTTTTTCATATAAATTTTTTTTTATTTCTAAATAACAATAACGAATGAAATGTAAATCTGAATTGTGAGCCAACCACATGCTCTATAATTTTTTCCACGTCTCTGGCTCGCTGTGCAAGACACAGTTGAGATAAAATTTTTTTTTTCTTTTGTCGTATAAAAAAAAAATTTAATAATTTTTTTTAAATAAAATTTCATAAAAATTCATGAATCCATAACAATTTTTCAAATAATTCAAATATAAATTTTTATAATTATAATTCGTATTCAAGCAAATAAGAACGAAGCTTGAAATACTTAAAAAAAAAATTTTTTTTTAGTAACTTTTAAACAAAAGGTTTTGAGATGTTTTTATGGGCTTTTGTTCCCTATTTTTTTTTTCCCGTATTTGTCATATTCATTTTCATCCTGCTAAATTAAAATAGTCTCATATAGGATCGTTAGTCAGTGAGATTATTATTAGAATTATACACAAAAAAAAAATTTTTTTTTTTTTTATATAAACTCCATATGTTCGATAATTCCATAAGTAAATTTGATGATATATCTCTTATACCCACAATGGGGTTAATAGAAACAAAATCAGTGGACTCCACTGCTAATGTAATAAATAAAATCGAATCATCAAATACTGACTTGAGATTAACGAACATATTGTTATTAATAATCGTCGTAATAATGTGCGCATATATTTTATATAAAGCTTATCTATTACACAATAAATGTGTAACCAAAAGAGCCATAAGCCAAGCTAATGACCTAGATAAGGTCTAAGAATACATATGCACACACGCGAATAACAATAAAAAAAATAATAATAATTCTGGAAAACAATGGCCACTCTTGATAATTATTTTGGAAAAATAAACGCTAGGCATCCCAGTATTGTCCAAGATTTAATTGAGGTTTTTAGAAATGAGCATATCAATTCACCACAGAACTCAATAAACTTGGTACAAATTAAGTCAGCTTACCTAAATATAACGGGAGAAGAATTCCCAGTTCAAGGAAGCACTAGGGTACAGATGAGTTTCATCCTCACAGTACCATATGTATGTTGCTTTTCCAACGCAGCAGGCACATATCGTTTCTACCGAATGGAGGAACCGAGGCAGTAAGCCTCCATGATTTTTTTTTATATACGTACATCCATATTAATAGGCCTAACAAGTTAGTGTAGAATATGGATAAGATAGAAACAAAAAGGCTACAAAAATACTTACCTTTCCTCGATTTCCTGATACAATCAGGCGAAACAAATCACAAATACAAGGAAATAAGGTATTGGATAGCCCACAACTACAAATTTACAAAAAAAAATTGTAGATCTTATGGAAAAATCCATAAAAGTAGCTTATAGTAGATTGTTAGCTAAGACTCCTTTACATAAAGACGTGCCCGGATGGGTCCACGAACTTTTTAAGGACTCGATCGCGCTGATAGACATATCAGAATCGAGTACAGACTCAGATGTAGAAATAATAGATACAGAATAATAAAAAAAAAAAATAAATAAACATAAACATTTTCGAAAATTTTGTTATTTTTAACAAACTATGGTTACTTGGGATGATATAATTGGAAAAGCTAGAATACACGCACAAGAATTAACTAAATCTTGTAAGTGCCTCTCGCAAAACAGAGAAACATCCCAAGACACAGTAACCAAACACACGAAAATAATAACCGAGAAGCTCCAAGCTATTAGGGCAGTATTAACTGAGCACTATAGCAAACTAAAGGAAGGGCAAAAAACAGCCGCAAATGCGTTCTACAGTGATTGCAAACAAAAAGCAATAGCTGTGCTAAACAGACACAATATTGAATTTAAACAAACAACTGATTTGGAAACTTCAATAGTGCTGGAAGAAGAAACGCAACTAATGGCCGATGATGAAAGAGGTGAAGAAAAACCACCAGTGAGCTCTGATCAGTCAATTATAAGTCATAATAAACCAGCAATTCCAAAAGGAAGCAACAAAATGACTCAAACAGTGGTAGAATTCATAAACACAGCCACAAGGCTGCTACCATTCTTCGATGGTGACATTAAAAACCTACAAGGTTTCATTGGGGCACTTCGCGTACTTGATACCATAAAAGAAACGCATGAAGCAGTAGCCATCGAAATAATAAAATCAAAATTGAAAGGTCAAGCGGGTAATACGCTAAGCTCGGAAACAACGATTGACGAAGTTATACAAAAACTGTCAACAATCTTTAAGGGTGAATCAGTGGATCTTTTAACAGCAAAGATTAAAAATCTGCAGAGAAACCCTAATAACTGTGTTTCATACACAAAAGAGATTACTGAGTTGACCGACGCCCTAAAAGGCGCGTATATTTCGGATGGTCTTCCAAATGAACAGGCTATAAAATACACTACCAAAGTGGCAGTAAATGCTATGGTAAGTCATACCAAAAGTCAAAGAGTCCAGCTACTAATGGAATCGGGAAACTTTGATTCAGCCAAAGAAGCCATCACTAGATTTACCACTCTTTCAGTAGAGTCGGGCTCCACGGGAAGTTCCCAAAATAATACCATTTTTTATGCCCAGCATAATGACCGCGGTAGACGCCGCTACAATAATAATGGTAACTGGAGAAACAACTCGAATTGGAACAACAACAATTCGAGCTGGAGCAATAACGATGCCCACAGAGCCCAACGAGGCCGAAATAAGTCACGCTACCGAAGAGGCGGCCGTGGAGGTGGACAACAAAATAATAATAGACAAAACACAAATAACCAACAAAATGGTTATAACAATACAAATGTCCGAATTACCCAAAGCGACCAGGGAAACGGACAAGCTCCTCCAAATGCTCAGAGTTAAAAAATAAAGTATACTCTATCAACCTAAGTCTTAATAATTTCGTATCATTTAAGAATGTTGAAACCAATAAGAAAATAACATTCTTAATTGACACCGGTGCAGATATTTCAATAATAAAAGAAAATTCTGATGTATTTCATGACATCAAAGTAAACAAAACTGTAGACATTCGAGGCATAGGAGAAGGAGTAATAAATTCCAAAGGCCTAGTCTCAATAGAATTGCAGACAAGTAAATATATTATTCCATACGAATTTCATCTGCTTCATGCAGATTTCGCAATCCCATGCGATGGAATAATAGGATTAGATTTCATAAAAACTTTTAATTGCAAAATAGATTACAGCAATTCAGAAGATTGGTTTATACTTAGACCACAAACATTAAAGTACCCAATTTACGTTCCAATAACATTCAATTCTGGTAATAACTCAGCACTTCTACCAGCAAGATCCCAAGTGGTACGCAAAATAGAACTATCTTCAGCAGAAGGTAACATTTTAATTCCGAATCAGGAAATTAAACCGGGCGTTTATGTTGCAAACACTATTGCAACAGCCCAAAGTACTTATGTCCGATTCTTAAATACCACAGATAACTCCCAACTAGTAGGCTTTAACAATTTAAAATTTGAATCACTTTCGAACTACGATATAGTTCAAAATACCAAAGATTTAAGAAAAGAATCTGTAATTCATAAATTGAAGAAAAATTTCCCAACACTATTCAAAGACAAACTCGAAAAATTATGCACTGAGTATAGTGATGTGTTCGGACTTGACACCGAACCGATCACAACAAATAATTTTTATAAACAAAAATTAAGACTTAAGGATGATGAACCGGTATATGTGAAAAATTACCGGAGCCCGCATAGCCAAATAGACGAGATCCAGCGACAAGTTGGAAAGTTAATTGAACAGGGTATTGTTGAACCGTCTGTTTCGCCTTATAATAGCCCACTCTTACTAGTCCCAAAGAAAACACTTTCGGGATCTAAAGAAAAAAACTGGCGATTAGTAATTGACTATCGTCAAATAAACAAAAAATTGCTGTCAGACAAGTTTCCGCTCCCCAGAATTGATGATATTCTTGATCAATTGGGAAGAGCAAAATATTTTTCTTGCCTTGATTTAATGTCAGGTTTTCATCAAATAGAACTAGAAGAAAAATCAAGAGATATAACGTCTTTTTCAACGAGCAATGGCTCATATCGCTTCACGCGATTACCTTTCGGTCTAAAAATAGCACCTAATTCATTTCAAAGAATGATGACAATAGCATTCTCAGGGCTTGAGCCCAGCCAAGCTTTTCTCTATATGGATGATTTAATCGTTATTGGTTGTTCTGAACAACATATGATTAAAAATTTAGTAGATGTTTTTAAACTTTGCAGAAAAAACAATCTAAAACTGCATCCAGAAAAATGCTCATTTTTTATGCATGAGGTGACATTCCTAGGTCACAAATGCACAGACAAAGGAATCTTGCCAGACGACACAAAATTTGACGTCATCAAGAATTATCCAGTCCCACATGATGCAGATAGTGCTAGACGTTTCGTTGCATTTTGCAATTATTATAGACGTTTCATAAAAAATTTCGCCGAATACTCCCGGCACATAACAAGATTATGTAAAAAGAATGTTCCCTTCGAATGGACAGCAGAATGCGAAAATGCATTCCAATACTTAAAAGAAAAGCTCGTTCAACCTAATCTATTGCAGTACCCAGATTTCAGCAAAGAATTTTGCATAATCACGGATGCAAGCAAACAAGCATGTGGAGCAGTTTTAACACAAAACTATAATGGACTCCAGCTTCCAGTTTCATATGCATCAAGAGCGTTCACTAAAGGTGAAAGCAACAAGAGTACTACAGAACAAGAGCTAGCAGCAATACATTGGGCAATAACACATTTTCGACCATATATATATGGAAAACACTTCACAGTGCGAACAGACCATAGACCATTAACATATTTATTCTCCATGGTCAACCCGAGTTCAAAACTAACACGCATGCGGCTAGAATTGGAAGAGTACGACTTTACAGTAGAGTATTTGCGAGGTAAAGACAATTTTGTGGCAGACGCCTTATCGCGGATAACTATATCCGAATTAAAAGATATGAGTATAAAAGTCCTGAAAGTCACTACCAGGCAACAAAGTAGACAGAAAAACTGCGCAGTTAATAAAGAAGACCTTTTGCCAAGGCAAAAACTTCAAAATGCTTCTAGGCCCAACGTATACGAAGTCATCAATAATGACGAGGTACGAAAAGTAGTGACCTTGCGAATAACAGAATCTAAATGTTCACTGAAACATGGAAAGAAAGTTATGGCAAGAATTGAAGTTAGCGATTTGTATACCAATGGAATTCTCGACTTAGGTCAGTTCTTCCAAAGGCTTGAAATGCAAGCCGGTATACTTGAAATCAGCCAACTAAAACTGGCACCGAGCGAAAAGATCTTTGAAATTATTTCAATAGATTCTTTTAAAAATATGGGCAATACTATATTGAAAACATTAAGAGTAGCGCTACTCCAGCCGGTGACCCTAATAGAAAATGAAAAAGAAAAAGAAGCAATACTGTCTACATATCATGATGATCCAATTCAAGGAGGTCATACTGGCATTACCAGAACGCTGGCAAAAATCAAAAGACACTACTATTGGAAAAATATGGGACGCCATATCAAAGAGTACATAAGGAGATGTCATAAATGCCAGGTGTCAAAAACGACGACACATACGAAGACTCCCATGATAATAACAGAAACACCAGCGAAGGCTTTTGATAAGGTTATAGTGGACACAATAGGTCCACTACCAAAATCAGATAATGAAAATGAGTATATTGTCACATTGATATGCGATCTGACAAAATACCTAATAGCCATTCCAGTTGCATCTAAGAGTGCAAGTAATGTAGCTAAAGCTATATTCGAAAATTGTATACTACAGTACGGTCCAATGAAAACACTCATTACGGACATGGGAACTGAGTATAAAAACCAAATTATAACAGATATATGCAAGTACATGAAGATTAAAAATCTGACATCTACAGCATACCACCACCAGACCTTAGGGACAATAGAACGAAGTCATAGAACATTCAATGAATATATTCGTTCATACATATCAGCAGATAAGTCCGATTGGGATGCTTGGATACAATATTTCACTTATTGTTACAACACAACACCCTCGGCAGTGCATGAATATTGTCCATACGAACTAGTATTTGGAAGACTACCAAATCAGTTCATAGATTTTAACAAAATCGATAGAATAGATCCAATATACAATTTAGACGACTACTCTAAGGAAATAAAGTTTAGAATAGAAATAGCATATAAAAGAGCTAGGATAATGTTAGAAAACCATAAGTTAAGTAATAAAAAATACTACGACAAACATATTGCCGATTTCAATTTAAACATAGGAGATAAAGTTTTATTAAGAAAAGAAATAGGTCATAAACTAGATGCTAAATATATAGGGCCTTATAAGGTAGTGAGTATAGAAGAAAATGACAATATATTAATAGCAGATAATAAGAATAAATACCAAAAGGTTCATAAAAACAGACTAAAACCATTTTCGGAATGATCAACCGAAAAAAAATAATAATTATCATGATACTTAAGTAATTTTTACAAAAAAAAAAAAAACAAAAATCTTTATGGATTCATCTATTATTGAAAACAAATTCACGCAATTTCGAAAAACAAGAGAAAGAAAATTTGCCTAAAGAGACACAAACAAAAAAAAAAAAAAAAACTTTCCTAAGATACACCTTTACTTTACCTTTTATTTTACCTTTCTATATAAATAATCATTACAATAACTACATAATATTACGTTATTCTCTAAAAAGGGGAGGTGTAGTATGTTCATACAACTAATAACTCAACACAATGAGCTCAACTTGTAACACTTTGTTGCAAGTATAAACAATTAAAACATATACGCATTAAAATATAATTGTGCACTTGAATATGTTCATATGTATACATTGAAGTATTCACATAAACATATTCAAGTAAACATACAATTAAGCATGAACATATATGTATGTACATTTGTATATGCACATACATATATTCACATAAGCACTGTATGCACAAGCGTAACATGAGCTAGAGCCAGGCCAGCGTGTGACCGCTGACCAAGCACTTTGATGCATGCGCTCCAACAGTATGTATGTATGTATGTACTGACACTCTCCCTCTCTTTTGTAGCTGTCGCATAAATCGCAGCATAAGAATATATATGTAAAATTAGCCTAAGCAAAAGAATAATTTGGAATAAAGAATTCAATCAAAAACTCCAGTCAACCGACACAGACGTGTCTCTGATTATTATTTTTCAACCCAACGGAACCCGGTCGAAGGAGTTTTTACAGGATCGCGGTACGGTAGAGGTGATTTCGAGTGAGAACGGGTATCGATGTAATATCGATTAAAAACGATATACGATAGTGAGGAGTGGTCAGTCGGTCCGAAGAGAGTCAGTCGAATAGAGCAAGCCGGTAAAGTTGCGTCTCGAAGTGTGAGCAGTGAAATCAAAAAATAAAGAGAAACATTGTGAAGTAAATTATAATTTTACTACTAAGCTAATAAACTAATATATACAATAAAGCTGATGAAAATAAAACCCGGTGTATGCAAATTAAATCTGTTCGACTTGGTGAAGGTTGAATCTCCACAGCTTGCGAGGCTCGTCCGGGATAAAGCTAAATTCCACATATATTATGAAGTTCGTTTTAAGCTTATGACTTTAATGAATAGGTGAACTCAATATTATAAGGGTTTCTAGTCTAAGACCCACCTAAAAGGGGCACTTTTCATATAAAAACTATATGTATTTCTTTGCCAATAGTAGCTTTTAAATAACATTTTCCTGTCGTTTTGACTTTTTTTTTTAACAACTTGTTAAGTACTTAAATGACACTTGAAATCAGAACTCTCCTTCTTTAATCTGAAAATCTTTTCTGTCTATTGAATTAATTATAAAAATCCAACTACATTAAATATATTTTTTTTATGTTCATAAGAGGCTTAAAAAATGTACTAAGTTCAATTCAAAGAATTAATCTAAGCCGTGAGGTATTCGTAAGTTCGCAGAATCATTTCCAATTGTAATTCTGATTGTAATTCTAGTCATATACTAGGTTAGTTAAACAACCACAAACGTGCCAAAGTACAGTTGTATTATATTTTCTTTAGTGCATCTGATTTGGTGAAGCCGCTTCAGATGAACACGATGTTTATTCTTAAACAATGAGGAAAAAAGTAAACCAAAACTGTCTTTCGTAATTTAATATCTGCATTTAATGTGCCAAGAAAGTGAAGACATTAGCTTTTTAATGGAAATTTACGTTGTTTATTTAGTGATCGTTACTTTTGGTATACAGAATTTAAAACTAAAGCCTCATACTTCATTCCTATAAAGTCTATTAGAGTTCCCTTTACCTTGCTATTCTCTCTTCGAAAAAAGGTTCTTTATTCATGCTTCAATTCTTCTTTTGTCACATGTATTTAAATGTTTTTATGGTCTTTAGTTAACGACTAATTTTGATTTAACTAGATCAGGGCACTTCTCACATGAGTGCTAATTGAACTGAATTTTAAATGAAAGTAAACAAAACGAGAAGCCGCAAGTTTGAAGAAAGAAACACCGACACGTTTACTATTTATTGGCGGTATGGGTATACCTGTTGATGGTTTACATTTCGAATCAGTTACATCTGGCTATGTGTTGAAAGCAGAGTACTTTCTGTCCACCAATTCAACAGAGATCACGCTCGTCTATCTCAAACCGATGACCGTATCGGCCAGAGAGAAGGAGACAAATGGAAATGAGCAGTTTGACTATGGTGCGATATATCGTTGGATTATTTATCGTGGCATTGAGATGATATTGGACAATTTGGGACTACCCGGACGGAGTTGTTTGCTACGAGTGATTTGTGAATATGCAGCTGTTCCCTTGAGCCATGAAAGCGGTTTACTTGGCGAGATTCTACACATTATATTAACTCCATCGAGTTCGAATGACAAACTAACGCATCGAATGGATGGTGAATATCAAGAGTCTATGCCAAAAAGTGTTCAAAATCACCTATGGATCTGATTAGTATTATAATGAATTTGAATAAATGAAAATGAAACCTGATTGATTGTTATACAATGATTTCATTAAGTTTGGTGACAATAAGTAAATGTGATGTGTCCACGTAGCGAATGTTAGTTAGTTAGTTAGTTTTTCTGTGTGTTTAACTAACTAAAGCCTATCTAAAACTTTGTGTAAGACATTTTTTTTTGGGGCGCACAACATAAACTGCAATCGCGTACAAGCGGGTGTGACAATTACAAAGTTGATAAACATAATTATTAGTTTTCGCACACATTGTCAGCATGATCTGCATGCCCAATCAGCATCAGTTGTAATTAAACATACGAAACACCCAAACAAACACACACACACACACACACACACACACACACAAAGGGAGAGAGTAACACAAATACGCAACACAATGTATGCGAAATATATGTTGCCTATGCGTGATGTGTGAAATTATTACGAGAGAGCGGTTACTGAGGGGGAAGAGACACAACTGTTTCATTCCTTTGCTTAATTCAGTAAAATTTAAATACCAAATATAATTTATATGAATTATATGTATATATATTTTAATACATTAATACATGCCACTAATACAAATTTATTTATGTCACCAAACACCTTTAACCTTAAAGGTTAATCAGAACACGTAGGAAAACACTCTCTCCCTCTGTCTACATACATAAATGCAACACAAATCAAAATATTAGTCGCTTTGGTCGCCGGCGACTGGAGCGACAAATGTCGCTCAATGATCTTGTGCACGGGACCATTGAGCGACAATTGTCCGTCTAGTCGCCGGGACTAGAGGGACAAAAGCGACAAAGCGGCGACACAATGCTTGTTTGTCCCGGCGTTCGGCAAGACATTTGGACATTTGTCTTGGCGACTGGAGCGACATCTGTCGCTAGGTTGTCGTTCCGGTCTTGAAAGCTAGGACATGCAATGTTAAATGTCGCCGCATTTTTAATGGGAGTGTCGCCAGTTTGTCCCCGGGGACAAGCGACATGTCCCCGGGGAATCCCGGCGATTCCCCGGCGACCGGTACTGAAGGGAATGTTGTTGCTTTTGTCGCCAAGACGATGATGATTATGATTATATGATGATAGTGAAAGAATTTGCCACTTGATGCCAATTTCATTGAAATGAGAAACCAACCAAGTAACCTATCTACTCTGCCTGGGTGGCCTGCATCTTAAGGATAAAAACAATTGACCAACTTAATAGCATTATGCAAATAATCAGATAGATATTTACATACATATAACATACATGTACAGTATATATGTTAGAGTTGGCTTTGGCATCATCTGCTATTTGGTTGCAATAATCTACTTTTGCTTTGAAAATTTACAAATTTTAAAGTCTTTTATTACTTTTTGGCTAAGATTGAGCCCAAGACTTGTTTTGAACTCTTAAGATATGATATATTCAATAGAAATGATTTACACAAAGTTTCGTTGGGTTAACAGTTTGGGTAATTTGAAATATTTTTCATCAAACTTACTAAAGTTTTTGTTTCAATTAACGCCTCGATTTTTATAGATTTTCTCATTTCAACCAAAAACTTTATAGTTTATTTGAGGAAAGTTTATAATGAAATTTTTCGTTCTAATTCTTAATCTACTCTTTATCTTTGGTTTTCTACATTGTATTACCTAAAATATTGGTCAAAAGTTAAAAGAAAAGTAAATATCAAAAACCAAGTACTTTTTGTTTCGTCTTATAGATTTAGTAGCTAAAAACTACAAATGTTATGAAAATCAACGATTAGTAATCCAAATTAAGAAGAGGTCAGTAGCGGATCTACGGGGGGTGAAAAAGGCTAAATTCCCCCTGATTGATTGTTTAATTAATGAAACTATCCCCAAGAGTTAATGAATTCTTCAATTTTTGAGTACAAGTTTTAAAATACAAACATTAAATATAAAATTTATATATTTAAACTTATTTATTTTGCTAAAAATCATATTAAAATTTAAAATCCAGTTTTGATTAACTTCAAAAAAAGGTCGAAATGTAGACAAACACCAAAAACGAAAGACCCGCCTTATTACACATACTGTAAACCATGTTTTTTAAATATAGTACTATATACTATAACAAAAATATTTGGGCCCGACGGTTAACTAACCAACTGGTTAAGGCGAAGCCCTTTACACTAATTGTGATGGTGCCCAAGGGTATGTCCATAAAAAAGGTGGAATCTGCAGTTGCAAGGTTTGCCGTTCTTTTTTCGCTTCATGTAGTTTGAATTCCCAACTACTTTTAGCGTTGAAGATATGGTATGGCATTTACAATTGTGGATTCTTTAGCGAAGTCTTTTGAGGATAGAACTTGGTGGTTTTTGAAATAGCTATACAGACAACCTGCTCACTTTTTGTGCTGCCTATGATTTAAAATCTTACAAATAAATCAGTAAGATTGACCTGAAGCCCCGCTCAAACAAAGTTTTTTGATTAATTAAGAAACTTTTATCACATTCATCATATATGCCATGGGCCATTAGAGGTTAAATTCTTTGCTGTTCTTTCAGTGGTTCTTGGTTTACATTTATTGCATTAATTCCTTTTTTTGGACTGATTTCATTTTTTCATCTTTTCTTCATTTTTTTTGCTGATTGTCCCCTCTTTTTTTTCTTGGCTGCGATTATTTCTAGTTCAACAATTTCATGTTGATTTTTGACATTTTGTGCAAACATTTTGTGAGTTTTGTTCTGCGTGTGTGAGTGCAATTGTTTGTGTGTGTGTGTGTTTGCAGACATATTATCGACATTTAAATCCCTTATTTTTTGTATGTCCTTTGGGTTTATAAACAAGCAGAGGTCTTACTCTCCATTTCCCTCTCTCTCTCTCTCTATCTCTCTCTCTCTCTCTCTCTCTGCCTTACTGTTTGGTGCATAAGTTTGCCTAGCACATACATAGGTAAATCCTTTTCAAGTAACTGTCTCTTGAGTTGAGTTAAAGTGATGTGAGAGAGAGAGAGAGAACTGTATGCCACTTTGACCAAAAATACACATCATAATCCCTTTTGTAAGGATTTGGCAATGGCTTTTTCTCTCTTCAATCGGCTCACTCGACAACCGACCCGAACCGAACTCAACGACCTGCATTCAATTATCGTGTGGCGCAGTTCTTTATTGTTTCAGACTATGCTGCCATCTCGTCTATATGTATGTCCTTCATACAAAAACTAATGAAGTGCTGCAATGCCTTGATGCCACTAGAGACCAAGACTTTCCACGTTCAGTTTTCTAGCTCCCAGCTCCTTGTTTCTTGCATTAGCATGTTTTCTGGTTTGCTTCACAGACAAAGCTTAGAACCACTTAAGACAATCCATTCAGAGCGACAAGGGAGGAGGTGGGCAGGGAGTGCCTGAGAAGAAGAGGGTCAAAAAGAAAGTGAAGGGGCTGTGAGACTCTGAGGTTGGGCAGTTCGTTGCTTTGGCTGTTGAGTTTTTCTGGCCTCACCTGATGATGGTCCCAAATCAACCACAAAAAGGATTAAGTCTAAGACACACCACACACACACACAAACACACACACATACACACACTCAATTCCATGCATAGTTTTACATGTCTAAAGACAAAAAATGAATTTATTACACAACCCAAAAATACAAAAAGCTGAGACAATTGCCAATTCCGAAGCAGATGGCAGGCCAGGCAACAGGAGCAGCAAAAGACAAGAAAACAGGAAGAGACGGGTTCAAATAAATTACCGCCATGGGCCAGGCTTATTTCATTAGGATTATTTTGACTAATATTTACAACTTTCTTTCGCTCTCTCTCTCTCTTTTTCTCTGCCTAACTCAGATTTCTATAAAGTCATATATACGTATTTATACAGTGCTTATCATAATGATAAGACACGTCGTTTTTCACACATATTTTCTAAAACACTTTAGTTTTCCAAAATTTTTTTTTAGAAATATATTCAAAATTAGAATGCGAATAAGATTAATGTCATTTTTTAATAATATTTTTCATATATATATATTTTTTTTAAGAAAACAAAAAAAATAGGGTTATCAACCATATCAAAATTATAAGACATATTTCAATTTAAGCTTAAAAATAAAAAACAAGTAGAAATTTCCTTAATATTTTTTAAATTAATAATTAATTGCATTTCCCTGCGCTCTTCCGACTTCAAAAATACGCTTTTTCATCGAATCCGAAAGAGTTTTTAATAACTGATCCTCTAGAAGACCCCATTCTCTGATAATTGCTTCCTTAAGGTCGGTTATGTTGCCGTAAACCTGGTTTTCTTTATAAACACGTCTTGCCAAAATACCCCAAATGTTCTCAATTGGATTTAGATCCGGAGAGCATGCTGGCCAGTCCATTAAATTGACCGAACAGTCTTGCAAAAACGCCTTTGTTTGCCGGCTTGTGTGGATTCTTGCGTTATCCTGCATAAAAATATAGGGGTTTTCCCTATTTTCTGTTAAAAATGGCAGCAGGCTACTCTCTAGTACTTGGATGTAGTCGGAACTATTCATCCTTGAGCTTGTAAACTGCAAGTTTAGAGTTCCAAACTTGGTAAAAGCTCCCCACACCATCACCGATCCGCCTCCAAAGTTCCTCTTTGAAAAATATAATGGCTCTTTTCGTAAATCTCGCCAATAATGGCGATATCCATCCGGTCCGTCCAGATTAAATTTTTTCTCATCAGAAAAAATAACCTTTTATACAAAAAAGAACGGTACTTCACAAGTAAGCTTTGATAAAACATGTTTCTTACCGAGTCCCAGTTTGTCTCTAAGTTTCTAATCGCGAAATCGATTCTGGCGGCTTTGTGTCGTGAAGTCAAATGGGGTATCTTCTTAAGCACACCTCGTACAATATTTTTTGATTTATTTAAAGTGCGCCAAACAGTCATAGTCGACACTTTCTTGCCGGAAATCGAAGCAAGTTGGGCACATGATATTGTCGAGTTGCTTGCTTTATTAAGAATGTACCGTTTTTCACGGTCACCAAGAATCGGAATTCGACCTGTACTCCGCCTTTTACCGTAACTTTCCGGATTTTTTAAAAAATTGGCTATTGCGGTTCGACTACGTCCAATTTCACGGGAAATTCGGGCAATAGTCCAACCTGACTTGGAAAATGCTAAAATAGAGCCCTTTTCTTCAGGACAAAGTAGTGTAGATCGCCCCATTTTGTTTTAAATAAAAATTCTAGAGGTAAATCAATAATAAACACCAAAAAAAAGTCTATCCTATCTCTTTCACTTCACTTTTTGTAATGTGTCTTATAATTGTGATACGCTTGCAAGCAAGCAAATATCATACATATTTCTGGAAAAGTAACGGTACATTGCAGGCAGATGCTGGGAATAAAAACCAACGGTACTTTTCCAAAGCTGTTGCTTTGATCTTTCATTCGGTATATTGTTTTTCGCTAAATTCTTAAAAATAACTGTTTAGCAAGAAAAACAAAACAAATTTTTAATGTGTCTTATCATTGTGTTAAGCACTGTATAAGGGAGATTTCTTGATTTCTGGCTGGCTTTTATAGATTTTGATTGTTTTAGATTCGGATAGAGGAGCTGCTGGCTTAATGCAGCATTCGGTCAAAAAAGAGGTGTGGGCCAATTTGTTGGTATGGGGGCGGGCTAAGACGCGTAAAACGAAAACGATAAAAGAAAAGAAAATGCCTGACGGCATTAATTATAATCCGCTTAAAAGTTTTCAACATGTTTTTCCTCAATACACACACCACCAGCCATCCCCCTCCCTCTCCCCTCATTCCCTTTCGTTTTCAAAAATATACCTCTGACTCAGTTTTGAAAGAAAACAAAACGCAACATGGCAAAAAATAAAAGTATATATGTATGTATGTATATCTGAATACAAATTATTCGCATAAATGCATAAGAGAGATCATTGACTTTGAATCGGAACAAAAGGCTTAGCATCCGGCACGCATTCGTTTGACTATCATTAACCCCTGATACCCCAAGAAACACCTGCAACCAAAAACACTTGGAGGAAAAAAACAAAAAACCTAGAACGAAATTAATTTTGTCTTGAATCACCTATCTATGTCGGATTAGTTCAAGATAAAATAAGAGTTTACTTTTTGATTTTGGATAAACAATTTGTCTGACAGAGAAGTTTTGAAAATATAAGCTAATTTAGTCTCTTTAAAACTGAAAGCCAATTAATTTGAACTATTTTCTTTTAGTATCAAATGTCACTTCGAACTCACTAGCTCTAAAGCAATATTTCTGTTACTGACAGTGTTGGTAAAGCATAAAATTCCTTCTAAAGGTTAAATATCAATATCTTTGACTATAAATATATGATCCATTAAGTCTATAAGGTCTTCAAAAGTTAAACTACAATCTGCCAGGAGATTTCCACTAAACAAGACACATTTCTTTCAAAATTCCCATCCATTTTTAACTCTTTCTATTTGTGTGTGGTTAAACCAGTGTTAGAAAATGACACTAAAGAGAAAAAACTCCAGCTATGGTCCTTTTTTCCCGCGAGTTCTTTTGTTTTTCAGGCTTAGTTGCAGCTTCTTCGACATAGCCTTGAGAGTTGAGAATGATTTTCATATAGTCTTAATATGGTTTTTCATTTTTGCTAAAAGTAAATGCCAAAAAGGATATGCAAGACCGGTGCCAAGAAAAGGTGTGAGTCTTGCGAGTGTGTGTTTTTTTTTTTTTTTTTCAATTCGTTTATTTAAAAAGTGAAGATGTAGTGTAGTGAGTAGTACAAGTTTTAACAATAAACAGGACAGGTGATAACATAGGTTATATAAGTAGAAATAAGAGTACAGAGATTAGGAGAGAGAAAAAATGCTGCCATACGAATCCTGCGGAACTGCCTTGCGGTATTGCGTCGCAGGGATAATGGCGGGCATCAGTTATGCCCCTCCAGCGTGACGTTCTCGCTCAAGGTAGTTGCACACTGCTGACCATGACCGTTTTGTTCTCATCATGTTTTTTGTCAAATTGGCGACTGTGGGTGTCTCTCCCATTTCCACCGCCAGATTCCGTCGCTCTTCCTGGAAACTTGGGCACTCGAATATGATGTGTTCCGGTGATTCCGCCACATCTTTTTGGCACCATGTGCATTCATTACTGGTTTCGTGTCCAAAACGGTGCAGATATGTCCTATAACAGCCATGACCACTAAGGAACTGCGTAAGCTCATAGGTGACTTCGCCATGACGCCTATTTATCCAAGCATTTATATCGGGTATCAGCTTGTGGGTCCACCGACCTTTTGTTGAGCCTGCCCATCGATGCTGGCATTCTGCCACGCTGGCTTCTTTCGCCATTTTGATGATTGTTCGCCTGGTCGTGGGGGTCCATACTTGTCCCTGCCGTTGCTGGAAGATCATTTGAGCCTCTTTTGCCAGTATGTCAAGCGGTGTCATCCCTGCAATGACTAGCGCCGCGTCATCGGAAATGGTCCGGAAGCCACGGCAAACACGCAGAGCGCCAAGACGGTATGTAGAGTCAAGTCCTCTTCTGTACGTTTTCCGCTGCATTGCTTCTGCCCATACCGGTGCACCATAGAGTATGGTCGATTTGACAACGTTCATAAGCAACATTCTCTGTGCTTGCCGTGGGCCCCTTGCATTCATCATTATGCGACTCAATGCTCTACATGTTTCTGCTGCCTTTGTATTGACATGTTGCAGGTGCTCCTTAAAAGAAAGTCTTGTGTCCAGTAAGACACCAAGGTATCTTATCGATCTGCTAGATTGTATGGTACGCGTTTCCAGTTCGATTTTGGCAACTTCCACCGTCTTTCGGCTGCTTACAAGGACAGCCTCTGTTTTGGGGTCCGCTAGTGTCAACCCTGCATCAGAAAGCCACTGTTTTGCTGCTCCCATGGACACCACCGTTATCTCCTCCGCCTCACGTAAATGCTTTGCGACGACCACTAGCGCTACATCGTCAGCAAATCCTACTATGTGGCATTCTGGGGGCAAATTTATGCGCAGTATGCCATCATACATGGCGTTCCACAGGAGTGGGCCAAGTACTGAGCCCTGCGGTACGCCTCCCCTGATTTCATAGGATCGTACTCCATTTCGGGTGTCGTAATTTAATACGCGATTCCGGAAGTAATCCTCTATGGTGAATATGAGGTTCTCCGGTACTTGGAATCTGCCAAGTGCATCAATTATTTTTGTCCAGTTGGCCGTATTAAAAGCGTTTTTAACGTCGAGTGTGGTGTGCAGTATTTTTTCCCGCCACCTTTCCACCGTTGCCCTTCAATCGCCTTCTCCGCTATGTCGACTACTGTCGATAGTGCATCCAGCGTGGATTTGGCCTTTCTGAATCCAAATTGCATGGGCGAAAGGTCTCCAGCCTGTGAGATAGCGGCTTCCAGCCTTGTGCTGATGATTTTCTCTAGCATTTTGGCCGCAGCGTCAAGCATGCAGAGTGGTCGGTAGCCAGAAGGATCTTCAAGCGGCTTGTTCGGCTTCGGAATAAGCACCAGGTTCTGCTTTTTCCAAATTTCGGGAAACGTGCACTCTTTGAGACATTTGGAAAATACATCCGCAAAATTTTCCGGCTGCAAGCGGGCAGCTAGCTTAATTGCTTTGTTAGGAATTGCATCGGGGCCAGGGGCTTTGTTGTCTTGCAGGTGCCCTGCTGCCAATAGCACCTCCTCTGTAGTTACCGGGCTGTATTCGCTTAACGTGGGACTGTCGTTCCTTGGCAATACCGTTGACGTACTTGGGAACAGCGTTTTAACGATATGCTCCATATGTTGTTCTAACGGTGCTGCTGGCTTTATCGCCTTAAGCTTTTTCATGGCTAGCTTGTATGCCATACCCCAGATGTCAGTTTCAGCCTCGTTGCACAGATCCAAAAAGCACTTACGCTTGCTATCCTTGATTAGCCTGTTGAGTAATCTGCGGCGATCAGCATATTCTTGTTGCAGGCTGGTGAAGTTTCCTTGTCCTCGGGCTCTCTGGTAACATCGCCTCGCCCTCAGGCATCTATTCCTGGCCTCAGCAATTCCAGCATTCCACCAGTAAACAGACCTTCTGTGCCTGCTATGTCTCCTGCGTGCGGTAATGCTGCTGTCGCATGCTGCAGTGATGGCGGCCATTAATTTCCTAGATAGATCATTAGCATCTCCTACCATGGTTGGAAAGCATAATGTCGATGCAAATGTTTCCGGATTAAGTGTGTCCACCCTGTACATTTTTGGTTTGTCCGGTGTAACTGCAGCTGCTGCTGGACTGTCGCCAATAGTGCACATGATTGCTGTATGGTCGCTGGCTGTATAATGGCTGCAAAGCTCCCACTTAGCTGTGTTAAAGATTTGCCTGCTGGTGAAGGTCACGTCGATGACAGAGCCGTTGCCCGCTCTGTTAAATGTGAACTCGCTGCCTGTGTTCAACACTACCAGATCTGAGGTGGCGAATGCTTCGAGTACAGTGCGGCCTTTCGCGTTTGTTGAGCTGCTGCCCCATTCCTCAGACCAAGCATTAAAATCGCCGGCGACAACTACCTTGGTCTTTCCACGCACGTCTGCAGAAAGTTGATCGAGCACAGCCTCAAATTCACGTATGTTTAGGCTTGGTGCCAAATAACAACTGTAGAGCCATACCTCATCTATTTTTGCCCGCACAAAACAGTTGTTTCGTTGCACAGACTGGATGAGCAGTGGGTTTTTGCCACAGGTCCAAATAGCCGCTTTGCCAGTTATATCCGCTGCCCACAGGCTGCTAGCCCCTACTCTGTATGGCTCACTAAGAATAGCGACATCTACATCCAATTCCCTCACCGTTTGCGCGAGCAAGCTTTGCGCAGCTGCACAATGATTAAGATTCAACTGCATGAACTTAACCATTATAGACAGGTTGGTTGCTCTCCTGTTTTGCCCAGGGGGCACTCTTTGCTACCAGCAATATGGTTTCTGAGGTCGCGATCTATCGCTGCGCAGTTAAAACAATTTGGGGCTTCGTTGCATGTCGCTGACTTATGGCCTGTCTGTCCACACTTAAAACACCAGTTTGTCCGATCTATGTTGCTGTTGCATTTAGCGGCAACGTGTCCAAAGTTTAGGCACTTATAACACCTTTGTGTGGCTGTTCTCTGTTTAACTTGGCATTTAAACAGGCCAACGACAAAGTCCTTTATCTTCAGGAGAATTGCCGCACTATTCTATGGCAAGCAAACAATTGCCATCTGGGTTTCGTTGAATGTGGGTCTCAACGCCTTCACCATTATTTGGCTTGAGCCGGTGCCAGTTGCACTGGTTATAGCAGCAATAATATCTGCTTTTGTTACCAGGCAGTCCAATTTGCGTAACTCGAGATGTGTCAATTTTGGCGCTTGTTCCCAGTACACTGCTCAGTTCTTCTTGTAGCTTGTTGCCTCCATCCTTAGCTTTTAACTCCAACAACAGGTCGCCATTCTGAGTCTTTCTGGCCCTTGCAACGCTATCTTTAACGCAGCTTAGAATAAGAAGTCCCCTTATCCGCCTTAATTATTATGGCATCAGGCCTGCCTCTGCGCATAGTTGGCTTGCGCTTTGCGCCTACCATTTGCCATTCTGCGCCAGAGTCATCTTTTCCTGCAGATTCTTGCACTGGTGCTATCGCATTCTCTGTGATGTGATTCCTCGCTGTGTTTGGCCGAGTCGCGCCTCCTCTTAGTTTGGATGCATACGTCTGCCCGCTGCTACGTTGCTTTTTTGGCGGAGTATTTCTCTGCGCCACTGCATCTTCTCTTTGCCGCTTTGGGCTGTCAGCATGGCTAACTGTGGCTCCAACGTACTGAGCGTTGGCGGTGACCGGCAAAGTTTGCGTGGCCATCTCAACCTTACATGCTGCTTGGCTTTTGTCACCGAGTAGTTTGTGGCAGATTTGCAGCTCTATCATCCGCCGTATATCCTGCATTGTGTTCTGATTTACATGCCGGACCTGCGGCTTACCATCATCCTTCTTCTTGAAGGTATTCTCCAACTGGCAGAGGAGGCTGCCAAGATCATCTAACTCCGGTATGCCCGATATCACAGTGGGACTTTTCGACAGAGCCGCGCTGTTTTGGCTGTCAGGCACCTGCAACGGGCGCCCAGCTGGCGCAGCTGGCGATTAAAATCTAACGGCCAAGCAGGAAAGACCCTTGAGCGCCACCTGGCGGATGCAGCCCTGGGCACCGCCCAAAGCCTTTCTGCGTTATGCAACACTGGTCGCACAGCTGATCAGTGGCGCTTTATGGGGCAACTCTATTATTTTTTATTCGCTGCAACAAGTGGTAATGTGTCCAGGACAGAGAGGGCACTGGATAATGGAGAGGATTTTTACGCACCAATACAATGAAGGAGTCAGTGGTGGGCAGACAAAAGGCGCCAAAACCCCCCCCGGGGGCACCACCAAGATGAAAACTGGTTGAAACAGTCACAAGGCCTATACGCAAGTGGCCCTGGCTATGGCAAGTCGCCGCCACAAGAAAACTGCTTCGGGTGAGTAGTGTGGCACAGAGTATCTACCCTGGTTAATACAAACTTGGATTTCTAGGCACTGTCGCGATCAAACTACGGAGCACTTGGAAAACACACCCACCCAGGTGTATCAGTGTGTGTGTGTGTGTGTGTGTGCTTGAGTCTGTTGTGCAAACTTCTTAAGTCGTCCTCACAAATACTTTCTACGGGTCTGAGGCATTATAAATTAAAATGCACACATTAAAAATTCCAACTAAAAAGAGTTTGGCCAGAATGGTCAACCCTTTTCTTTGGCTGGTCAATTTGAATCAGCTTGTAAATGGAGAAGGGTGGCTTTTCTGGTTATTATCCTCCCTTTCGGCTAATAACCATTTATTTTCAACATTCAATTTAGGCAATGCTGAGAGAGAAGAAAAAAACCATAGAGCTGGAGAAACGAAACGCCAGTGAGATTGTCAGAATTTGATTATTATACCCTGTAATTAGGTGGTAAACGAGAATACCTAAATTACCCTGGGATAGTGAAAAGCTTTTTCATCAGGCTGAGAATAGAGTAGGAGAAAATGCTTTATCAAATTGACCTTTTGTACAGTTCCAAAAAAATATATGATATATTTAAGTTGATGATGTCTTTCTTCTTACAATCTCTTGTGTATGATCTCTAAAATATATAATAGTTGATGATGTTTTTCTTCTCAAAATCTCTTAGTTTTTTGCAGTTTTCCATTCATGATATGAACTTTAACTACAAACTAACATTTAGGGACATTTTCCTTTTCATTTTGTTCCCTTCCCTTATGCCTTTGTTTTCTGTGTTTACTAGAAGGAAATTTCAATTTTCTTTCTTGTTCAAAGTTTTTTTTTGACTTTTCTATAAAAAAACACTTCTTATAGCTCCAAAATGTATAAAATAACCTTACCTACTTAAAGAACTTTTAACTGCATTGCAGAAATTTATATAAAAGATCCATTTAAAGCCATATCCATTCACTTAACAAAGTTAGTTATTACACAAAATTCAAAGACATTTGACTTGGCATTAAAAAACACGAGTATCATTAGGTTATCATTCACTTTCATACTTCTTGCAGGGTATATTCAAAGTCGTGTCGACAACTTGCATATCGAATTATTATTATTATTTCCACTGCCTTCAATTCTCAGGTTAATAAATCGTAAGCCGCGTGGCTCGTGGGGAACAAGAAATAATTCTATGTGGAAATCGTTTGTCAGCTTAGAGGTAGGGAGTCAATGTCTGGTGCGAGTTGGTTGGGGTTTGAAGGTTGTGCTCTTAAACGTTATTCCTTATTCCTTTCCTGCTGCTGCTTGGCTTTTGCCTCCTTTTTAAATTCAATTTGTTTTCTCTCTGGCTGTCTTGATTATTTTTCTACTGATAATGCTAATAAGGATAAGCCTCCGTCTACGTTGTCTGCTGCTTCTCTTGGACCAGAATGTGGATGATAATGATGGCCAACTTAAAGTTTGTGTATTTGTCTGGGAAGAGAAAGCATTTTATTTTAAATGGTAGCTGATGATGCAACAATTAGTGGTATGCTTCATTGGTTGGCTTTAGGCTCTGCGAGAGTTTTCACCACAAAATCAACACACACACACACACTGACACACACATACACACACTCGGCATAGGCTGTATGGCAGGTGCATTCAATACGCTTATAAATATTGAATCCTTTTCATATGCATTTCGGGTGAAACACTACACCATCCCGATTCCATGCCATTCCATTCGAAACTCACATCCGAAATCATGGTTGCAGGGATAATGGATTTAATGAGTTTATTATTTGGTTGCGCCTACACAAAATTCCCATCCATTGTTGTCCTATTCCATAGGCTCAGTCTACATTTTGGACAGCTATTTATTATTATTATTTTAATCTTGGTGCTGCTTCTTTTTACTTATGTATGTTTTTGGGTTTTTTTTTCATGTGTCTCATTTTACAAATTTTACTGAACACTTAATAAATACCTTAACAAATTCATACACAACTCTTTGATTTTGTTTCCTTCCTTTCCCCAAATTTTGTATTTAAGATTTGGCTTTTAACGATATTTGAAAGAGATTTGCTAGGTATGAAAAATTATCCTTAAAAATATCTTTAAAAATCTAAACTACAAAATTTGGTAAATATTTACCTAAGCAACTCGAGATTTCAGTGTTGAAAAGTGAAAAAATCGGCTATAGCTAGATTTCAGGGTTGGTAAATGCTATTTTTTATTTGGCGCATTGTTTGACCGCCCTAGCAGCGAAATATTTTACTCTGAATTATAGAATTAGGGAATATTCGGCTGCTCTGGCAGATTCTTGATTCTTAATCAGCAGGACTATAAGTCTCTATATAAGCAACTTATTCGATGTATGTTAAGACCAGTCAGATTAGTTATAAAATATTTGATTCTAGTTAGTAATTTTATTAAAATAAATAAAAATAAAACCCAGTTTTGATTAAAATAAATCTTTTGTAGAAATTTTCCCTTTATTTTATAAATATATCGGAGAGTTGGGGGATTCAGAGATTCCTGAATCGTTGTTTCCATTATTGGCTTCCATTTGTATCACTAGAATTGAGCAGCGAGTCTCGACGTATGTTCAGGTTGAATTTCAATAGTAAAAGAGACTGATTTCTCTCAACCGCACACTGAGCCACGCTCGACGACAGTATATCCTGTCATCGCACATTTCCAGTGTTATACAGTTATTCATCAGTCATGTTTTTCATTACTCAACACAGATCAATTCGCCTTAAACGAAGGCACACAATTCAAATTCTTAGAAATGCCTAATTCAATCTATGACAAATACATATTCTGTACATAATACTTTATGTTACTAATTTATTAGTTTTTCGTAAACTTATCATTAATACATTTTGAAGAGGTTAAATGAAAAGAAAGGTTTTTATATAAAAAGAGATATATTTTTATTAAATATAAACCATTAAAAATCTAGATATGTATATTGTCACTTTGAATTTTTAAACATTTTGCAAGATTTTGGAAAAAATATTAACAATGTTTATAACTTATTTAATATAAAGACAGAAAACTCTTTTCTTAAAGCTAGACAGATAGGTAATTTGTATGATCCAATTTGTCTGATCCTGTAAACAAGGACTTGCCAAAGAATATGCTTCTATGTAAATTGATTGAATCCCAGCCAATTGGCCTCAATGATGAGCATTCAATAGGTTATTGTAACGATCCTTTTTCGTCCTTCAGGATAATTTCAATCTTTAAGGCGAGGTTCGGCACAACAAATTTTATTTTATGCCCCAGTGAAATCACGACACACTTATTTATGTATATAGAAATATATGTTGGAGTTTATTTATATATTTTGGGTTTTTTGGTTAAATGTTTATATAGATCGTGACACAATAATTCATGTATATAACTGCCTTAGACTTTTGGTTAAATGTTTAGATATGATTTCACCCCGATTCGGGTTGATGTTTGTATTGGCTGTGCACTTGTTGTAATTATATGTAGATAATGAGGCTATAAGGTTACTCGTAAGGCCTTATAACTCGATGAATTGCTCGCACTTGTAGATTGCTAGGCGTCAAATATTCTTAAGGTTACTCGTAAGGCCAACAGATATTTGTTGCTTCGCTTGCTGATCAGGACTCGATGACTTGATCGCTTGATCTTGACTCGACGACTTGATGATGTCCTGACTCGCTGCTCGCCTTATATAGGCAACCTGGGACTCCAGAATCACTTGGTGTGATACCGCTATACAGCCGGTAAATTTCCATCGGCCCATCCTTTCATCCATGCTGTTGCCATGCGTGGTGAAAGTCCCGTAATAGTCCTTGGCGCAGCCGCATCCACTTTCTTGACTGCTGTGCGCCCATCGACTCTTGTCCTTGTTGCTCCGCTTTGCCCACATAGTGTCTCTGTTGCTATGCAGGCCTCCATCCTTTTCTAGTTTCTGCTCTGGTCGCATGTCCTTCTCCTTTTGGGCTTGCTCTCTCGAATTTGTTTGCATATTTGCTCTTCTATATGGCCGTTCACTTTATGTGAGCAACATATTGATTTTATGTTTATTTGGCCGTTTACTTTATGTGAGCATCATATGGAATTTTGTTAATTTGGATTTAGTTAATTTAATTCGATATTAACTCAAATCATCGATCGAACATGTTGCGTCGTATCGAAATGTTGCGTGTTTTAATTGCAGCAACATGTTGCTAAACATGATCTTTGGCAACATGTTGCCGGGCATCATGCCTCCTTCTTTTTACATTGTACTGATTTTACATGTTGTTGTGTGGGACATTATTGTCAAATATATGTTCCTCACACTTCCCCCCTTCTTCTGGAGCGAATTGCCCCCCCTTTTTTGTTTCTTATGGTATCTTTTTCTATTGTTGGTTTTTCTTTTTTTTTTTAGTTAGTTAGTTCCGCATCTTGTTGTCCTCTTTTTCTTTCTTTTTACCCGCGTCCTTATGCCTGGTCCCATCGCATCTGGTCTTGCATCTCGCGGTTGAACCATGCCGCCTGGTTCTGCTGTTCTCGAACTCTCTGGCCTGCCGCTGCACCTCTATGTCATTTGCCACTGCTCTTAACATCCTGGCATTAAACTCGGGCATAACCCCATTGTGCCAACCGTACCTTGCTTCTCGTTCTGCCTGCTCTAGTACATCGTCCACTTCTCGCCACAGCAGCTCGTCGAGTGCCTGCTCTCTGTTTTCCACAACCGATTCAGTGTCACTCTCCTCGCTGCTGTAGCCGCTGTCTGCCATGCTCCACTCGTCCTCATCCTCATCTTCATCCGAGGAGATGACTATGACCACCTCCAGCTCTACCGGTCCCTCGTCATCGGACTCCTCCTCGGACACGTAGCCATAGCCACCGTGCCGGTCACCACGTGCCACTCGTGCCCGTGGTGCCACACCTCGACCTACGCCTTCATCTTGGCCATGCATGTTGTTAATGTTGTTCATGTTAAAATGATTTTTTTTTTTTTTAATTTGTGTGGACTCGTTGGTAGCTTTTACTAGAGTGATTTTGCATTTACCATTCCTGTCGCTTGGGACCTCGCTTTGGTGCATATTTCCGGTACAGTTATCCTGGTTCCGCTTGTTTTATATGCATTGCCCATTTGACTCATGAAGAGATTATTTTATTGGAGTCTCTCTCACTACTACCATCACAGCGCGCCTAGCTATTCATTTATGTTGGTGTCGGCTTGGTCCCGTTACTTTTCCTCTCTTTGCGTTATCCCAGATTTTGTTCACCGAGTGTTGTGGCCTTTTTTTTTGTTTTTTTTTTTTTTTTTGTTGCTCGAATAGATTTCTGGTGTTGGACACCTGTTGTATGCTTTGCATTTTGGTTACTGCTCATTGTATTTTACGTTGATATGTTGTTGTTGCTTTATGATGCTTTATATTATTTAAAATGCGAATCCTCTGGTTGTTGTTGTTGCTGGTTATTATTTTGCATTGATTTGGTGTTGTTATCGAGTGACGTTGTATGCGGCTCCGTATCCCCATCATCTGCTTGTTGCTTTATCTGGCTAATGTGTGCTTGTCTACTTTTTCCCGTGACTTTATGTTGCAGCTTGCATATTACTGGAGAAATGAACCCTTGAACCTTGTACGGCCCTCCAAATTTGGGTGATAATTTCGCAGCAAATCCTTCTGCTGCGTTTGACAGGTGATGCTCTTTTGCCCATACCGTAGATCCAATCGCCGGTCTCCATTCGCGCCGTCTCAGGTTATAATGCCGTGCCTGATCTTGTGCCGCAGTCTCCATGTTCCTTCTGATGAGTTCGAAAAGTTCTTTCATCTGGTTAGCTTTTCCTCTGTTGTTGTCTGCTCCTTTCCTGTGCCATTTGTGACGCTGTCATATATGGCTCCCGGCATTCTAGGTTCTCGGCCTTGCACCACATATGCTGGCGTAAATCCAGTTGCTTGAGATTGACTTGTATTTATCGCCAATGTAATTTCGGCCAGCACTCGTCCCAATTTCGTTGGTTGTCTCCTGCATATTGGGCAATCATTGTTTTGACAGTTCTATTTACTCTTTCGGTTGGGTTTTCCTGAGGCGTATATGGCGCTGTTAATTGGTGGCTGCTTCCCCATCTTCTAGCATTTTCCTGAAGATCCTGATCGTGAATTGACTCCATTATCCGTTATCACTATTTTGGTGCCCCGAATCTTGCTAAAATCCTTTCTCTGAAGGCCTTTACTAAGTTCTCCGCCGTTGCCTTGCGCATGGGTATGATTTCTGTCCATTTCGAGAAACGGTCTATAATCACCAGCAGCATCGAATTTCCGTGTTTTGATCTGGGCAATGGTCCAACGAAGTCCGCGCATACTGTTGCCCATGGTCCTCCGGTACTTGCGTTAGTAATTTCCCTGCTGCTTGTTGTTGATTGGTTTTGAATTGTAGACATGTCATGCATTTCCCGACGAAGATTCTGATGTCTCTTTGCATTCCCGGCCAGTATTATCTTGCGGCGGTCCTAGCAATTGTTCGCCGATTGCCCGTATGCCCGGCCGTCGCTGACGTGTGGTTTTCTTCTATTATTTGTTGTCGCAGGCTCTTTGGCACACACATTTTCCAGGCCACCACTTCCTCTTGTCCAGCTCTGTGTGGTATGTTTCTGTATAGTTGGCTGTTTTCCATCACATAGTCTGTATATTTCTGTGGCTGTTGCTTGATTTTAGTCACCATCTCCTGAATCCATTCATACTCCTTATTGGCTTGTCTAGTCTAGCGCCGTTGTCTGTTATTCGATTGCACCTCTCCATTGGTGCCTCGACAGGGCGTCTGCTACCTATGTTCAGCTTGCCTTTCCGATATGATATTTCAAAGTCGTACTGCTGTAGTTCCAATGCCCATCTTGCTATTCTGCCTGTGGGACTATCTATGCTGTTCAGCCATTCAGTGCCATGTGATCGGTCACTACCTTGAAATGGTATCCTTCCAGTATGGCCTCAGTTTTCGTGCGGCCCATACTATCGCCAGACACTGTTTTTCGGTTGCCGAATAACTTTTCTCCGACGAATTTAGTTCTCTGGACAGATATGATAGGACCCTTTCGCCTTCTTCGGTGTTATGTATGAGGATTGCTCCCAGTCCCATGTTGCTTGCGTCTGTTTGAAGAACAAATAGTTTCGTGAAGTCCGGGCATGCTAACACTGGTCCATTTGTTAGCTTTTCTTTTACTGCGTTTGAATGCTTCCTGATGTTCTTCATTCCAGTGCCACCTGGTTCTTTTTTTTAGTAATGCATGTAGTGGATGTGTTAGGGCTGCGAATCCTGGTACGAATCTTCTGTACCATGATGCTACACCCAGGTATTGGCGTAGTTCTTTCACGCATGTTGGTGGTTTTAGCTGGGCTATTGCTGCTACTTTGTCTGGGTCCGTGGCTACTACTTGGTCTACTTCCGTCCTCCAGAGGTATCTGCCAATACCCGTCCTTTAAGTCCAAGCTGCTAATGAACCTTGCCTCACGCAATTGATTTAGTATGTAGTCGATACGTGGCATCGGATATGCATCCTTTATCGACTTTGCGTTGATTTGTCTAAAATCTACGCATAATCTCCATTTGCCCGTTTGCTTTTCTTTACCATTACTAATTGGTGAACTGTATGGGCTTTGTGATGGTTCTATGCATCCTAGTTTCAGCAACTCATCGACTTTTGCATTGATCTCCGCTTGCATCTTGGGGTTTTTTGGATAATATCGCTGTTTTATCGGGATGTCGTCCTTCATTGTGATCCTGTGTATCCCTACTTTTGACGGTCCCTTGATTTTCGCCAACTCCATTAGTTCGTGTTCTAGAACGTGTGTATTTCTGCTTGCTCTTCTTTCTTTGTCACCATGATTGATATGCGTTCGTTATCCTGCCCTGCATCCTTTTTGTCGTTGGAATTTTTATCCTGTGGCCTCCGCATGCTATTTCGGTGTCCATTAGCCTTAAGAAATTCCATCCTAATATTAAGGCATCTATTCCGTCTGGCATGATGAGAAATGTTATGTTCATTTCTTTGTTTCCGAATCGAACGTATCCTGTCCACTGCTCGTTGATATTTCTGATCTTCCCGTTCTGCCATGTATACTTGCTTGTTTGTGGTCTCTCGGTCTCCTTTGTTTCTCAGATTTTCCGCCATCTGTCGGCTCATGAAGTTGCTTGTGGCTCCAGAGTCTATGGTCGCCTTGATCTTGTACCTGCTACTTCTATCATTGCTGACAGTTGGTCCTCCTCCTCTATTAGCTGTCCTATCAATTTTGAGGCGTTGGTTGGCTTGGTTCTGCTCTTACCTCATAGGCTGAAACCGACGCCCGTTTCCCGATCTCCAACAGCATTCTTTCGTTCGTGTTCCGATTTTTCCGCATTGCCAGCAGAAGATTAGTTGATTATTGTTGCACTCGCCGGCCCAGTGTCATGCCTCACCCGCACCTCCGGCATGCCTGGTTCGGTTTCATGACTCTTCCTTCTCGTATGTTGTTATGTGCTCGATTCTGGTTTGCGTACTGGTATCCTGACATCTTCTGCATTGTGTTTCTTG
Organism: Drosophila willistoni; assembly: GCF_018902025.1. Taxonomy (NCBI): domain Eukaryota; kingdom Metazoa; phylum Arthropoda; class Insecta; order Diptera; family Drosophilidae; genus Drosophila; species Drosophila willistoni. Next base: position 5,420 of record NW_025814647.1, on the reverse strand, counting down.
GGGTCCGTAATTGTTTATCCCCCTGTGATTTACTTGACTGCTGTGATCTCTACGAGAGTTATTTCTGGTGGTGAAATTCGGCTCTTTCCTGCTCCAGCATTTCATGTTCCTCTGCTAGTTGCATCAGTGCCTCCAGATTTGATGTTGTGTGGCCGAACAAATATTCGCAAGTCTGGTGTGCAATTTTCAAGGATTACTTCGAGTTGCTCAATTTGTGGAATCTTTAGAGGCCTCATCATTGTCTGCATCTCTACCATGTAGTCCTTAAAGCATTCATTGTTGCCCTGTTTGCGTGCCTTGACCTGATCGGCTAGTTTGGTGAAAATCCCTTTGGCAAAAAGTATCTCTTGAAGCATTCTGCAAATTTTGGTATACTCGGTAGTCCTGCTTGCTGTGTTTTGTGCCATTTTTGTGGGTTCAATTGTTTGTCTTCTTTGGTTACTCTTCTCTCCAGTTTTGTCCAGTGCTCCTTCACTTCCCCATCTTGGTGGTACGAATGGGGGAATCGTCAGAGTAGCCATGTTTATTTTATGGAACGCCTCGGCCTGCTTGCTCTCACCATTCTCGCCTGCCTGTGCTTTTGCTTGGACATTTTTGTGAACTTGTTTTCCAATCGGCTTATCTCTACTTTCCATTCCGGATCAGATTCGTTGTTGTTTATCCATTCGACAAGTTGTTTTCTCATCTCTTCTACCGTGCCGTTTATGCTGACTCCGATTCTTTGGCCTGTCTGTAGCAGATCTCCTTCTTCATGTGATAGATCCAATTTCTACCCATTTTGAATTTCTTATACACTTTTTATTTATTTTCGTTTTAATTTTCACTATAGCACGTTGGGCGCCAGTTGTAACGATCCGTCGCTTCAGGATAATTTCAATCTTTAAGGCGAGGTTCGGCACAACAAATTTTATTTTGTGCCCCAGTGAAATCACGACACACTTATTTATGTATATAGAAATATATGTTGGAGTTTATTTATATATTTTGGGTTTTTTGGTTAAATGTTTATATAGATCGTGACACAATAATTCATGTATATAACTGCCTTAGACTTTTGGTTAAATGTTTAGATATGATTTCACCCCGATTCGGGTTGATGTTTGTATTGGCTGTGCACTTGTTGTAATTATATGTAGATAATGAGGCTATAAGGTTACTCGTAAGGCCTTATTAACTCGATGAATTGCTCGCACTTGTAGATGGCTAGGCGTCAAATATTCTTAAGGTTACTCGTAACCAACAGATATTGTTGCTTCGCTTGCTGATCAGGACTCGATGACTTGATCGCTTGATCTTGACTCGACGACTTGATGATGTCCTGACTCGCTGCTCGCCTTATATAGGCAACCTGGGCCTCCAGAATCACTTGGTGTGATACCGCTATACAGCCGGTAAATTTCCATCGGCCCATCCTTTCATCCATGCTGTTGCCATGCGTGGTGAAAGTCCCGTAATAGTCCTTGGCGCAGCCGCATCCAGTTTCTTGACTGCTGTGCGCCATCGACTCTTGTCCTTGTTGCTCTGCTTTGCCCACATAGTGTCTCTGTTGCTATGCAGGCCTCCATCCTTTTCTAGTTTCTGCTTCTGGTCGCATGTCCTTCTTCTTTTGGGCTTGCTCTCTCGAATTTTTTGCATATTTGCTCTTCTATATGGCCGTTCACTTTATGTGAGCACATATTGATTTTATGTTTATTTGGCCGTTTACTTTATGTGAGCATCATATGGAATTTTGTTAATTTGGATTTAGTTAATTTAATTCGATATTAACTCAAATCATTTGTCTACGTCATCCATATGTTATTTGCCTCGTAGACAGGGCTTCCCCAATACCCATTCCCCCTTTCTTCGGCTGCACATACCCCCTTTGCCATCGAACTTGATCGACGATATTGGCTTTGCTTCGATATGCACCACAGCCCCCCCCCCCCCCATTATCCCCCGATGAACATGATTTGCCCTCACTTGGCTGTTCTTTGTCTCTCTAATTCTTCAGCCTCATAGAGCGTTCCATCCACCGGTACCTGCTCTCAATTATCACACGCATAGTGTCGGTGTGCTGCGACTGTATTGCTGCATTCTCAGCTCTCCATACATGCCCTCTCTTAATCGGTCATCAACTCTTGTGATTGGAGCATCGGGGCCCGCTCTCGCCGCCGTTGATTTTTGTGCTTTCTGCCTCCCACGCATCTTCCCGCTGTGACGAAATTGCTGTTGGTCGTATGTGGTCCGATCGAACATTTGCGTCGTATCGAAATGTTGCGTGTTTTAATTGCAGCAACATGTTGCTAAACATGATCTTTGGCAACATGTTGCCGGCATCATGCCTCCTTCTTTTTACATTGTACTGATTTTACATGTTGTTGTGTGGGACATTATTGTCAAATATATGTTCCTCACATCATGTGAAAGCAACTGTCTCACATGGCCAAAACAAAACCATTCTACACATTTCTTAACTTTTTTGCTGTGTATAATATTAAATGTGTGTGCGATTGTATTGTTTTATCTACCTTTATATATGTATGGATATATATTGCAATGATTCATTTTGTTTAAGCTGCAACTGAAGCCAGACTCTCTTTGCTAAAAAGAGAAAACGAACGAAGAGAGAGAGAGAGAGACAAGAACAGCGCAAGTTACTTTGAAGTGACAAACTTGGAGATCCGTTACTTCAATTCTTTTCTTTCTTATTTCTTCTATGGAAATTTCTAGAACTTTGAATTTTGTAAAAGACAGCGTGGTTGCTGTACTTGAATTACTCTTGAAATTAATCTCGGTCGATGCGGTTGCACCTTCTGTGCCGCCGACAATTGTACTATAGTTTTAGGTTAAGAAAATAAAGCAACCGATTGAAGTCAACCTGGTCATCTCATTTCTTGCCAATCGCGAGTGCCTCAAAGCGGCCTCGGTGGAAATCATCCGAAGCCGCATCATATAAAGCGAGCAGTTTGGGGCTCCGCAAGGGCGCAGCCGTTAGCCAACATATTTTTGGTGCCGAAACCCGGGAGGAATGATCTTGGCGATTGGATTTAGAGTGTGATTGCCAGTGGATAGACTGATTCGGGTGAGTACAATTTAACGTTGATGTGTTTGGGTAGGTGTTCATTATGGCTGAAAAACTGTTACCGTTGGCTACGGAGCAAATCACATTGCTCACTTCGCTGGAGAAGTCATTGGCGCGGTATAAATCGGAGGATCGGGACATACCGAGAGTCATCTGGAAGCCAGATTGGACTCGATTGCCCACCTTCACGCAGATTTTCAGCGCAATCATCACCAACTGATTCAAGAACGAGATAATGCGGAAATAAAGGGCAGATATTTTGACAAAGACATCAGAGACTTTTCGAAGAACCTACATAATGGGAGTAGCTGAGATTCGAAATGAGTTGCAGAGACATAAGGATCGGAGAATCCCGGCGTCGACTGCATTTGATGAGTCTTGTTTGCATCAGACGGTGCATGAACAAATGGGACCATGTTTGGAGGAAGTGAAACTCCCAACAGTTAAACTGCCTACCTTCAGCGGGAAATTTATTGAGTGGCCGGCGTTTAAAGAGGTGTTTTTAACAAGAGTACACCACTGCGACAAGCTGACGGACTTACATCGTTTTCATTATTTGAAGGATTCGTTGGTTGGAGACGCAGCTAAGGATATTGAACATCTAACGCTAATAGCGGCGAACTATGAAGTGGCTTGGAGAATGTTGATAAATTTGTATGATAACAAACGAGTGTTATTTTTACATTACATGGATGTGTTCGATCAGCAATTACCAATAAAATATGGAGATGCGGAAAGTTTGAGAAGATTTGTGCAAACTTCCCGCTCATGTGTGAATTCATTGGAGAAGACTGGTGGGATGTGACAACAGTCTGAAATTTTAGTGTACTACATGATGAAGAGATAACCGAATCAATTAAGAGTGGATTGGGAGCGGTCAATATCTTCAACGCAGAATCTGCCGAGCTTTGAGGAGCTCAGTCAGTATCTTGAAACACAGTACAGAACAATGATTACGGCGTCAGCAGGTAATATCGAGGGAACTCTATCACGGGATAGACATCGGAATGCAAAGCCAGGTGTACATGGGTTACGAGTTAACCAGCACTACACAAAGGCTTCATTTGTTACTCGAGAGACAGACCTATGCATTGTGTGTCAAGGAGATGCACACCTTATCGGAGTATGCAGGATATTCCAGGAGATGAGGCTATCGGAACGAAAGGCGTGTGTAGTGAGCATCGACTGTGTTTTCGACGGCATCATACACTACTCCATGTAGACAAATCAGGATGCGAGAGGCCGCTTGGCACACTAAGGAAGGGAGTTATCCCAACAGCATCTGCGAATGCTTTAATTGGAAAGAGTACAACAGAAACTGCGGTAAGGCACAAAGACGAGGTTTTATTACCAACAGCAATGGTGTGGGTAGAGTCGATAGAAGGCTATCCCTTACAGTATTAGCGTTTTGGGATCAAGGTTCACAAGTTTCGTTCATTTCAGAGAATGCAGCTCAGCAGCTACGTTTACGGCGCAAAACAGGCTCACATCACGTTACTGGATTAGCAGATACAAAAATTACAGATGCGGCAGCAGAGGTGGAGCTAGTCATAAGATCAATCTACAACCCACATGCGAAATACAAGCTGCTCGCGTCAGTAATACCTCTAGTGAGTAAGCGCATGCCAATCAAACGACTGCCGTTTGAAGAGTGGACTCATCTGAAGGGCTTACCGTTGGCCGACCCTAACTTCTTCAGTCCACAAGGAGTTGATATTTTGTTGGGAAATGACGTCTACGATGAGCTGATGTTAGGAGAAGTGCATCGAGGAATACGTGGTATGCCTCTGGCGCAAAATACGCATTTGGGATACATTGTATCAGGAAAAACGAATCAAGAAGCTGGTAGGAGATCGTCCTACACCATAACGGTACGAAGGAAGGAAGCTGATGAGATACTTGAACAATTGTTATGTAAGTTTTGGGAGCTAGAACAATTCGACGAGGAGCCACGTGGGGTTTCAGTAGAGGATAACTGGTGCGAAGATTTCTTCTTAAGACACATAGCCGAAGCCGTCTGGGAAATATGTTGTTCGTCTTCCTTTTCTTACGTACTTGGACGAATCAATGGTAATTGGAGAATCATATAAGAGCGCGTTTAAAACGATTACATTCTCTGGACAGACGGTTGCGTAACGATGCGAGTTTGAAGAACGCTTATGTTGGCACGATAAATGAGTATCTGGAGCTGGTCAAATGGAACGTGTAACGTCACGGGCTAGTAAGACGGGCAATCTGCATTGGGGGGAGTCGATCATTGCTACCTACCGCCATCACCCAGTCATAAAGGAATCGTCATCAACTACGAAGGTACGAGTTGTCTTCGATGGATCGAGCAAAGACGAGTAATGGAAAA
>NW_025814646.1:0-22896 GCF_018902025.1 Drosophila willistoni | reverse complement strand
AACACCGCCTGCAGATAAGGGCCAAAAGCAGCGCCGTAGTTTCTGAAAATTCTTTGAGGGCAAACATCGCCTGCTCCATTTCAGTGACGTAATCATTTTCCAACCATATCAAAATCGTCGCCATCAGCGTCTTCTTTATCTCCGCTATTAATACGTAGCCGACCGATCTCCTCATCACAGTCTTGACCAAATAATTTGCATCACTGCGACAATTTGAGAAATACGGGCAATATAAGCTTGCCCGAACCAGAAACAGAAGCAAGAGCCGACAAGCAATAGGACCTCAATGTAAGCGTGTGTGGTGAATTCAAGGCTTTAAATAGGCAATCCATTACCCCGGGTAAGTGATGGTCAATCATCTCGTCCATTGATTCGCAACACTTTTCCAAAGGCATAAAAGAATTGATCCACATGTTTGGTTATTGGTACCGTTCCTCGTTTCATATCCCCTATCAACTGGCGAAGATATTCCAAAAGCATTGTCAATATTTCTGGAGAATATTTGTTGATATCAGGCTGAAAATTCTCCGAGAACTGACCCAGGGCAAAGAAAAGCAGCACCCGCGCACACTCAAATCGGGATCCCTGTGTGCCCTTTTGATGACATTCAACATTACTTCCAAGTATTGCTTGCATATGATCTCCATGCAAACCCTCAGAGATAGTGCCCATGCAGTTATAGGCTGCCCGACGAGTAAGATTGTTCGTACTTTGGATAGCCGGCTCCATTAACTGAAACAAGAGTGGCAAAAGTTGGTCACCTGACACAATCATGGCTATCTCATCGAGGGCATGACTGGCCCCCTCCGCATAACTATTGCCATCCAATTCGTCATCCCTCGCTATCGGCCGGTTGCTTGCATATCAATTCAAATAGAACTCTTACGATGGGCAGCAGCATATTCTGTCTGAGAATTTCTGTCTTACTCACACGCATAAACTCAGAAATGAATGACATACATTGAAGTCGAATTGTCTTCTCGATTTGCTCACACGCCGACGCATCCAGAAGTAATTTTCGCCACGGCTTCGGTATCGTGAAAGGCCCTCGGAACATACTCTGCAAGGGCATCGAATATAGCAAAGACTAGGTAAATTCCGCGCCATCACCATTAAGAGCATTTAATTGTACTGTCTTCAATATCAGAGGCATCAACTTGACTATCAACTCAGCACCTGCTGGGTATTCCCCTAGAAATGGAATCAGATATCCCATTCCGTTAAACATATTGGCCACAGTGCGTGAGGCTAAAGTGTTCTGGGCATCGAATTAACCATGATGGTCTCAAACATCTTGCATACAGTGGGCATCTCATTCGCTAAGTGTGTTGTAGCCGATTCGGCTATGGCAGAAAAAGTATAAGAATCCGATTCGCTCTCATTAGGATCCAGAACACATCGTTCGAAAGTATACTTCAGAACGTCGGAAATCCATTGATCCTTTTTCTCGTTATGATATCCACCCACTGTGCCAACAACTCGGCCGATGGCACTCTTTACTGCTCGCACCTTTTCGGCTACCAAAGCCTCCAATAAATGTTTCTTGACGCCCATCTGCTGATCAAAAGATAACCCGTTCCAGACCCCAGCATCCGATAGACGCTTATCCAGTAGAACAGCTGTCATTTGACGCACCTCCACAGCACGAGTGGATGTCAGGACTTCGCACAGATTCCATAGAACGTCCGGTTGCTTGAAGGCCTCATATAACTGAACTGTAGCCTCTTTTATACGATTATTATCCGGGCAAAGGAGTCCTTCTATAATAGTGTCAAAAATGTTGCCATGTTTACCAAAAAACAGAAAAAAAAAGAATTTACTATAAATTATATCTAGATATTTGTGTTACAAAATTATTGTATTTGATGTGCGTGTTACTAGTTGAGAGTCAGAAAATATACTGATTTCTGTTGAGCTCAAACCTTAGGTGATGAAAAATATGGCTTACTACGATTTGAATTTTTCTTTTTTAGAAATCCAAAGGCTTACTTTGATTTTAAAAATTTAAATGACTACTACGATTTGTTTTGTTTTATTTTGTATTTCTCAAAGACTACTATTTAATAAGAATTTGGGAAATATTTAAATATGTAGTATTTAATAAATAATAAAGAAATATATTTTTATATTTTTCAAACTGAAATTTTTTAAAAACTTTTTATCTAAAAAGTCTTATATTTGCACAAAGAAAGGGCTACAATTTTAGCATAGCAAATAAAGATATTATTGATCAAAGTCACTGTTTCCTATTGGAGGTATATGATATAGTCTCCCGATCTTGATCAAATTTGGCACAGTCATTAACAGATCTATAAAAACTCACTTGTCAGTTTAAAAAAGCAATCGCTCCAAAAGTAACGAAGTTATTCATAAATGTCACTGTTTTTGACCGATCGTTTCTATACGATATACAGGTGATATAGTTACCTGATCTTGATTAAATTTTGTAAAGTCATTAATATATATAAAATATATAAAACTAACAAGTATTAATTGTTATAGCTTAAAAAACAAAAAAGTTATTGAGAAAAGTCACTCGTGACTTTGTCGTTTGTATGGGAGCTATACGATATAGTGGTCCGATGCGTCTGAATCCGAGATATGCAAGGGAATACAAAACTCTAAAATTCTGCATGAAGACGGGACCAGATTTGTCGTCATTCTCCGTTCTTTGTTAAGAACTGCCAGTTCTAAAAAAATTGAGTTTTAAGTTTGTATCACATGAGGAGAACTTTGTCTCACAAAAAACGTCATATCTCCTGAAATATTATAAATCTTAAAAAACCCTTTAATTACGATAATCTCACAATACGAAGGAGAAAAAAAGTCAATTCTACCAACCAAGGGGAGAGACAAACTTGAAAATCTCACGTCAAATTAAAAATCAAATAATGAGTTTGTTGTCTTTTATTTTCTTTTGTCTTGGGAGATTCATCAGCTATGCATGGCATGTTCGCTTTACAAGCGAGAGGACTAAAGTCCTTAACAAATTTCCGTTTGTGTTAATTTATTGATATGCCGCTTAAATCCATCACAAGTCTGAGAAGCGAATGTGAAAGTTCTTCCACTCCATCTTTTGCTTCGAATCAGAGTTGAGAATCAAAACTGAAAATGCTTTTTCTTTGCGACCAACTGTCACGGTCAAATAAATGACGCGTGACTGTCAGTCAGTCAATCCATAAAATCCGCATGAAGTAGAATAGAAATTTTCGCCAAACCGCTCCTGACAGACACACAGCAGGCGGCATTCAACTCACCCGGGGCAACAGCCAAGGACAGCCAACAACAACAACAATGCCGCATGGATCTCGAGACACTTTGATAAATGCCTCATAAAATGAGCAATTATCACGTGCAGAGCAGCTGAGCCGAGGACAATTAAAAACCAAGCAGCGATCCAAGTACTGTGAGCGTCAATAAAATTATTTGTCAAAAGTGTCAAAAGGACTAGGAGAAGGGACTGACTCCTCGGGACTTGACCAGGGGTGGGTCACGGCACCAGATAGCGAGAGGAATGACTCGAAGACAGAAGCATCAACTTTGGTGGCTGCTGCTGACAATGAATTGTGTGCCATAAATCAAAGGTAAAGGACGCTTAACGATGTCCTTGATTGACCGCAGTTTCCCTCTAGTCCTGACGCTTGATGATTATTTCATTTACTTTTTACTGTGCGCAAATCAATGGAAATATTTTTACAATAACAAAATCTAGCTGTATCTGATGGATTATATCTTGTCTAATGTAAACCATTTATTAATTTAATCAATCAATTAGAAGCAAGAAATTTAAGCAGATGGTCATTCTGTGTATTTTATATATATTTTAAGGCTCTTTTCTGGACATTATCTTTTATCTGAATAAAGTCAATTACATTCACAAATTTACTCTTCAATCTTCCTCATAAAAGAATTACTTAAGCATTAGGAATAATTCCTCTCTTCTCGAAATATTTCATTATGTTTTTTTTTTACGGCGAAGTTCTCGAAATTGTTGCCACCCTCTAGTGACATTGAGACCCTAATGTCCATTAAAAAGTTCCTCCTCTCATTCCAGCCGTCTACCTTAATATTAGACAATTAATACCCAATACCAAAATGTCAATAAAAATGAAGTAAGTAAGTCGTCTCGCCGACTTTGGTATACCTTACACCAGTAAAGCAAATATTTCAAGCATTTTCACATGCTTCTTACAAGCATATCTTAGTATCTCGCTTACTCAATCATACGAGCACCCTAGCGCCCCCACCAGCCAACGGCCAACACCGGCCTTATGGAAAAACCTTTATATGCACAACTCGACTGTTTTTTATCCGATTTTGATCAAATTTGGTAGTTTGCTAGATATTAGTATTAAATTTAAGTGTGCCAAATTTGATTCCATGAGGGAAAAAAATACGGGAGATAATCAAGTTTTTCAAATTACGGGGGCGGAAAAGGGCGTGGCAACATTTTTATACATACAAAATGTGTGCATTTACTCTAGCTAGAATAGTTTTTGAGATAAACGCTTTTTTTAAATTGCGGGGGAAAGGGGCGTGGCAAAAATTTGAAATAAACTTGATCACTACACGAGTCTACATAAAAAATTTGGTGGCTCTAGCTCTTATAGTCTCCGAGATCTAGGTGTTCATACGGACAGACGGACGGACGGACGGACGGACGGACAGACAGACGGACATGGCTAGATTAATTTCTTCTATTAATCTACCCAAAAAATGACAAAAAATAGTAAATGTAAAGTCCTGTGCCAGGGTGGCATTGCGCAAAAAAAGGACATACATATAAAAGCATTGCAAGGATCCTTTTTTACCATAAAATTTCAATGTCACCATTGGCAGTTTTGTGTGTTGCCATTTCTCTTGCTGGTCCCCTCGTAACTACTACGAGATAAATTGTTGTCGATAAATTATCGACAGGCGAGTCTCGGTGGCAGTAGCTCACTGTGGCTCTTCCTTCTCACAGCGGGAGCAAATGTGTGTGTGTGTGTGTGTATCCCTTTTGATTCCTTTATGCTTTATTTACCCCCAGGTTCCAGGGTCCTGCCATCCTGTGTTTTCTTTTTTTTGGGCATTTTGTTTTATGTATTGTGTGCTTAGGTTTCGTATTTTTTTTCCTGAATTTATTGCAGTTTGATTTTCAATTTTTTAAATGGCATTCGAATGCTCAAAAGTAAATTATTGTTCGTGTTTGATATGGCGGGGAGGATATAAGACAGATAAAACGGAAGGATATATTCCAGCCTTTATATAAAATGAGCAAATGATCTAATCAGGATATCACAGTAGCTGAACGATTTGAGAACTTTTTGAAGAGTTTTTGAATAATTTTTCTCTGCATAACATTTATCAGGAATATTTTTGTTTATCAGTCTTTTTCAAAAGGATAAATGAAAACTTGGAAAATCACAAAAAACAAATTTTATTATCTTTTGATTAGTTTAATATTATTTTTAGAGTTTAGTAATAAGCTTTGACTTTTAAATCAATTCAAAATATAATTTTTGAAAATTATTTTTCGTTCCGTTTTCCGCTTTCTCATAAATTATTTATGACCTCAAAGTTCTTAGCCTGGAAAAGTAATTATTGTAGTTTTTGCTGTTTTCTCTGGGGAATCCTTTGTCCTGGCTCATGCGTAATCCTGATGACGCCAACGACAACGAACGATGACTTTACCCGAACTACACCCACTTCATATTGCCATAGATAATGTCAAATTTATTGCATTATTTTTCGCTGCTTTTGCTTTTCCTTTTGGAGTTTCATGCTACATGCGTGCCTCAGACCCATGGAACTTCTGGTGCTGTCGTTCCTGTTCCTTCCACCACCATCACAAGCAGTTGCCCTTTCTCCTTGTGCTCCTTCTACTGTTGTTGTGCATAAATCAAAAGGTAAATGGCTGCATTTTTATGACTGCCTTTCTGGCGTTGCCGCTGCCGCCATCGTTGCCTCTTGTCGTCGTCGTCGTCGTCGTCGTTCATCGTTTGCCTTTTGCTTCTGCTTTTATCACACAAACATTTCTGTGATAATAAATGCCATAAAAATGAAGAAATATGTGGTTAATTTTATGTGCTGCGGCGGCAGTTGCTTCCTTTTTATATTCTTCATATAAATGTTTTCGCGGCTACAAATTATACTCTCTCTATTTCGCAAACAGGAAAGCAGGGTATAATGGGCAAAACAATCAAGATTGATCTAACGACCAACTTCTCAACTGAAGCAGAAAGATATTCATTCAAACTGTGGGAAATATACCATCTTACCATCATTTTGTCACTTCAATTGTGAAGTGTAATGTCTTTCAATTGACAGTGCATAAAAAGTAAATAAATAAGAACCAAGAACTAAGATCCCAAGGAAATTAAGTTTCTATCCTGAGAGATCAATAGTTTCCAGAATGTAGAAAAAGAATTAGCATTGAGGAACTTACGACAATTTAGATAACAAATTAAATTTGATAAATGAGGCATTTATATAAAATTGTTATGCCAGAACATTAGCATACTTTTGGGAGGTATCACAATGTTCTTCACCTAAATTACTTGGCTTCTCTCACTTTTGCTACTCACATTCCTGCGTGTAATTTATAATATTTTTGTATTATTTATATGCCCCCCTTCCCCTTGCTTACTCACTCTCTCTCTGTCTTATTTGCTGGCTACCTCTCTTTCGCACTCTCTCACTTTTTGCTAGTAAATAATTCACATACAACGGAGGCAAAATTTATGATGCTGACAAAGTAGCCGTAAAAAATATAACAACAACGACAAACAGAAGGGAAGGAGTGAACGAATTTTTTGAAAATTTTTTATGAGTTCAGCGACTTTTAAGATACTCTTCTGTAAAAATGAGGTATATGGCCTAAATCTCTCTATTAACTAAGTATAATTTGGACTTAGTTTGTCTGATTATTTGGTTTACTAGTTTTTATTTTGAATTCCCTGTCTCTTTATCCCATATCGATATATGGAAATCTTAATGATGACATAGTTCTTAAGTATATCTTATTACATACGACATTTTCCTTATTACTTAAAGGATATACCCTACTTACGCCTGGCAAGAGACAATGCATATTTATTTTGGTATTTAACGCAAATGAGCAACACGCAAAATTCCGCACATAATATCCAAGCTATGAAAGTAGATAGAATAGTAGATTATCACGATTTAGCTAGATAAATCCATCAGAGATATTTATTGTTTTTACCTGCTCTGAGCCGCATTACCCGGCTTATCCAGGCATATTTACACAGATTTTAATTTACTACCAAATACTTGCTTTACCCAGGAATTAAACTAAACACTACCACCAAGGATTATTAGGTAACACTGTAACTTAGAATTGGAATTATAAATTCCATTTAAATCTGTAAGATATGTTCTGGGACTTAAAAAAAATCAACTAAATCACCCAAGTAAAACTTAGTGATTAGGAGGTAAGACTTCAAAAGATTAGAAAATGCATATTATACAATCGCTAAGCAAGGATATTTAAAATATTTTACGGAAGACATCATTTTAAGATTAGAAAATGCATTGTAAATAAAAGTCAAGAAAAGATATTCAAAATAATTTATCGAACAACTGTTTTTAAGCCTTAAATCTATATATATGTATGTTTACTTACTAAAACGCTTTTTAACCAAAAAAAAAATATTGAAATTGGTCAATAAATGATGAAATTTATGAAAATTGTGAATAAATTAAAGTTAAAATAGTTTCCTCACTAAATATTTGGTACTCTGTATTTAACTCTAATATGTGTTTAGTTTCGCAATGCTTAAAACTATGAACGATGAAGAAATTGACAAAAAAAAAAAAAAGAAAATATCTTAATAATTAAGTGGCTTAATTCATTGATTAGAATTGTTAGCCATTTTGGAGTTTTTTTCTAAATTTCTAATTTAGCCATATAGTCAATACAAATTAAATATTAAATATTAAATGTAAATAACATTAATACTTGGTTAATTTAATTTAATTCTTATAGCTTAATTTCTCAAATTATGTGAAATTTACAATTTTGCGTAAATCTCTTAATAATAATAATAGTAATTTTTTAAAATTTTAAAACCTTTAGAAATCACAAAAAAAAAGACACGAAAATTGAATATGCATTAATCTACCCGCATAGATAATCAGAGATCCTGTGAATGAAAATTGTAAAAAAAGTAACAAATCAAAAAACCATTTGGAAATATATATTTCAAAAAGTTAATTTCACAGGTTAATAAATTATGCCTGCATTTTTGAAAACTGTCGACTGCAAACAAAAGGAAAATATAATAAAACAATTAACACACGAAACAAGCATTAAGCGATAAAAAGCCATTAAACTATTAACAAAAAAAGCAATGAGGTGTCACGGGACACCCGGTAGAGCGAAGCTCTCTACGAATTCGTCGAATTTAGGGGGTCACTGAAGTGTAGCTGAATTTTGCTAATACATTTCGATTTGAAGTCTCACTAAATTGATCGCTATATTGGGGGAGTGAAGGTAACACCCCATGCCAGTACTAGACGACGCCCTTGTGTACACATACTTTTTAAGGGTAACTCTTATACATACATACATACATATGTATGTAGGGTAACTCTTATACATACATACATACATACATATGTACATACATACATAGGGACATATAATAAAGTTATACATATACATAAAGTTTCACGTTCACATATGTACATACATACATACATATATTCTAAAAAATTTGTTAACATAATTATTATACAAAATATACATATATAAGTACAGATGATATATTTATGTACAATGTATATATGCATGTAATTTAAAAAAAAAAAAAAAATATTCGACGACCTCTACATCATTTGAACCACGGGCCTGGTGCAGGGGAGGCCAACACACATTTTCAGAACTGCAATGGCATGTAGGAGTTAATGGATAAATTATCGTTTTATTGCGCTACAAGAAAAAAAATCTGACGCGCTGCAGATCTGACGTCTGACGATTTTTAAAAAAAATTTCCTACCGCGACACGCCTAAGAGAGCTTCGCTCTAAAAAAAAAAAAACAAACCACAAGATGGAAGTTTCAAACTCTTCTACATTTGTTATATGTACACCCACACACAAACACACAAACAGACACATGTGAAAATATAAATGAGGGGAAAATTCGTTTGGGGAAAAACTTTTTGTGATGCGACAACAAAACAACGATTTCCACTTAAACAGTGATGACTTGGAGCTGCCACTGCAGAGGCAGAGGTGGGGAGAAGTGGAAATGGAACATAAACAGATCACAGAAGTTAATCGAAAAACGCTAAACAAAAGGCCACAAGAGCAGAACCGAAAAAATAGATCCAAACTGCGATGCGGAGAGGAGCCGGAGCGACAAACAAATTAATTTTTATATGACATTTAAACGAGCGAACCGAGGCGATTGTTAAGTGTTGAGTGGTTTTGGTGGAGAAATCTCAGCAAAGACAATATTGGAGGGACAGAGACGAGACATATGTGTGTGGAAGATAAGATTAATGTGCGCGCAACCCAAAAATGCGATGATTCTTTCAAACTCACTGAGTACGGCTCATGATACAATAACATAAGGTAGTCTCGTCGTCAGCAGAGGCTCGTCGTTTATATGTCTTATATGTCCCTTGTGTGACCAAAAAAAAAGAACAATGAGTTATTGCTATTTTTGTCGCAAAAGTGTGCCGGTTGTGAAAACCATTCACGCACCAAAATGTATTGTTAAGAGGAAGTTGTGGGAGGAAAGCCTTGGGTGCAGCCTTGGTGAAAACTCCAGAATTTGCGACACACATTTTGATGCTTCTCAATTCACTCTTGCATCTAAAAACGGCCAAATTTATAAAAGGAGGCGCCTTAATGAAGATGCCGTTCGAAAACGAGAAGAGGCTCAAGCAAACATTATTAAAGAAGGCTATGTTAATTCGAGCACACAAACAACGTAAGTTAAGTGTGTAAATAAATGTATATATAATTAAATATTCGATTTTCTCGATAAGGAAAGATATTTTTCGTGAGTTAAAAGCAACGTACTTTATTATTTGAAAGAAAACTTAGAACTGATTACAAAAATGTCTTATGGTTATATTTATAGCTAAATTTGGGAGCCCTTTGGTGGCGTGGTTGATATTTCGACGATTTAATTGGTCCGATTTTAAGTGCTGAGTTAGCGTTCTCACGCCTTTGGTTGTTAGGGGGACAATTATTATTTCAAGTGTTCAATTGTTTATGTTAGTTTTAATATGGATTAGCGTTCATACGCTTTGGTTTTGAGGGGCCGAAATATTTATATGTTATTGGGTATTGGAGTCGGATATATGACTCCCCCATCCTAAAGAAAATAGCCTGTCCTCAGGCGGATACATTGGGATATAGCGAGGGGTTTTTCTCAGCTGTAAATATTGGAGTATCAATTTTGTTTATAATTTGGGACTCGATTTTTTCAACAATTGGGGTTTCGATTATGTCTGTGGGACCACGATTGTTATTTGATCGAAAATGCTTAATTATTAATTTTTGTGGCATTGCCTTAAACTTATAGATTAAGTATGTAATCAAACTTATTATAGTAAGTATAAAAGTGGTTAATGTAATAGTTTGAAATGCAGTATAATATTTCGTATGTTCGTTAATTATCTCTTTTGTTTGGATAAAGGAAATAGGTTCTAGCCTGGTGATATTGTTTGTTACATAAATGCTTTGGCTATAGTCAAGCAATGAATTTATTATTGATATTTCGTTTAGTTGTAAGGCACAATCGTAAATTTTATTATGTTATTGCCTTCTATTATTAATTCGTTGTTTACGCAATTTTGATTAAGTTTAGTTTTGGTAGATTCCATGTTACAATTATGTTTGGTTCAATGTAATTAGTTTGAAATTCTTATATGTCTTAGTGTATTTACAAGTGGTTGGGATTTGATTTAAAATGCCTATTATACATTCGTTAGTTTCTATTTGTTTTGTGTTTTTATTGAACAAAGTGTTGTTATTAAAATAGTATTTATCGTATGAATTTTCTGTCAAAATATTTTTATTCTCGTCTGGATAAGGAAGTATCTCAAAGATAGGGGTTTTTATTACTTCTTGAGGAATGTTTGAAATGATAAATATCTCGTTTGAACTTGGTTTAAGCCAGGTGGAAGTTTTTGTATTCAATAGTTTTTCCGAATTAACATGACTTAAGTGATTATGTTTTAAAAGTTTTGGGTTGAAAATTCCTAGTCTAGTGAGCTGCATGCCCATTTCTATGTCTTCAATGTATTCTGTGAAATGCTCAAAATTAAAGATTAGAACTTCTAATCTTACTGATTTTTCTTTTTCTTCCCTGATGCTGTTTATTACTTCTAAACCTTTATTAACAGTGTCTATTACGTAATTTAGTTCGTTTGCTTGTACGCTATTGCTTTCAAGATTATTTATTTTTTCTTCTAATTCATCTTTATCTTCCTGATCAAGAGTACCAAAAAGATATTTACATATTGAACCAATTCCGTTAATTAGTCCTCGTTTATTACGTTTTACAATGTGTATTCCATTAATTTCCCTACTTAGTTTTTCTGTTAAGTATTGAATATGGATTAAGTCTTTAAATTCTTGTGCTTGTTGCATTAAATTATTATATGTAATGTCTATTAGAGTTAAATTCACTTTTAAATAATGATATTCAAAGTTTGTCGGTAAGTCCATGGTTCCTGTTTTAAATATTAAGTAACCGTTTGGTGCTTTTACTGGGTTTATGTCAATGGATTGACTGCATGTTGATTTTAATGTTAAGAATAGCATGATGTATAAAAAAGTCATCTTGAGTTGTTGACCTGTAATTAATTAATTGTCGTATTTGCTTTTATTAACTTTCTTTTTCTTCTTGAATTTTGATTTGTAGTGTGTAACTTTTTGTCCTCTATTTCTTTCTTCAAAATGTTTCTCGTCTAACTGATTTATTTCTCCTGTCTTTTTGAATGGGTTTGTCGTTTTTGACTTTACTAATGGTGCTTGTTTAAATCTAGTGTCGATTTCGAAGTCGTGTCTATCTTCATTTAAATTGTTTATTTGATGTATTTTTCTTGTTTGGGTATTATAGTCGGGGGATCCTGCATAGATAAAAATGTCCGCTGGTGTTCGGTTAGTTGTTTTATGTCTCGTCTTATGGTTGTATACGTAGAGAATTTTTTCAAATTTAAGTAATTTATCTTCGATGTCATTTTCACTATTTATAATTCTGAGTTTTTCATTTACTGTTTTATGGAATCTTTCTACATCTGAGATGCCGTTTTTACTTGATGTGATTTCTAACTTTACATTTTCTTCTTGTAGCCAATTACACAGAAATGCTGAATCTTTGTCTGATTTTATTTCTATCGGTTTGCCCATTTCAGTGAATACTTTCATAATTGCTCTCTTGGCTTCTAACCAATCTCTAGACTTTACTTCTACAAGTGTTGCAAATTTCGAGTAAATGTCAATGCATGAAAGGAATTGTAAATTGTCGATCATGTAAAAGTCCATGACGTATTTTTCTCTGATATTAAAAAGTTCTGGTGTTATTTCAAAAGTTAGTTTTGTATTTCTATTTTCTGTCTTTGCGATATTGCATACTGAGCATTCATTAATAATGTTTTGAATTAGGTTTTGAAAATCGGGAAAATAATATTTTTCTTTAAACAAATTAATCGTTTTTTCAATTCCTGGATGTAATAATTCTTTATGTTGTTTTAGGATTATTTCTTTAAATTGTGCAAACGTTTGAAGGTCCTCTAACTTAATGCTAGATTTCGAGGTTTTTGTATTTGCGTTTGGTTGTATTATTTCGATAAAAGCTTGTTGGAATATGGGAAAATCTTGTTCATTATGAAAATATAGTACAGTGTTCTTACTGCAAAGATATCTTATGATTATATCCCTTGCGTAAGCATTGGTCATTTCTTTGTATGTTATTTTTATGTTTGTTTTGTAAAAGTAAGTTGTTGTTTCTGCTTTGTCTTCTGAACCTCTAATGAATTCTATTTGTCTGTTGTAATAATTAATGGGTCTTTCTACTATTGGAATGTAGTTTTCATTATCCTCGTGAGCACTATGTATTGTAGCTGCTGTGCTTTCTGTTGATCCTAAAAAGTTTCATCTATTTTAACTCTGGAAAGGGCATCTGCTACATGATTTTCTTTGCCACGTAAATATTTAATTTTGTAATCAAACTCATTTAGTTTATTTTCCATCTTTGAAGCTTCATATTTGGTTCCTTTATATTGTTGAGCCATACTAAAGGCTTATGGTCGCTTAGAATCTCGAACTTTCTACCGAAAAGGTATGGCCTAAAATATTTGGTTGCCCATACAATAGATAGTAATTCCTTTTCTATAGCTGAATAATTAAGTTCGTGTTCGTTAAGTGTTCTACTACCATAAGAAATAGGTCTATGGTCCTGTGAAAGGAACGCACCTAAAGCTATGTTGCTAGCATCTGTGGTTAGGAAAAATGGTTTTTTGAAATCGGGATATGCAAGTATAGGATCATTCATAAGGAGATATTTTAATTTTTCGAAGGATGAAATATAATTTGGGTCGTTTATATTTATTTTAGCTCCTTTCTTTAATCCAAGAGTTAAAGGTTTTGCAATATGTGCAAAGTTGGGTATAAATTTCCTGAAGAATCCGCATAATCCTAAGAATGATTTAATTTCTTTTGGAGTTTTGGGTATCGGAAAATTTTGAATTGCTTTGACTTTATCTGGATTAGGTTTTATACCTTCTGTTGTTATTATATGACCAAGGAATGCTGTTTCCTTTTTCATAAATTCGCATTTGTCGAGTTGGAGTTTAAGATTAGCTTCTCTTAGTTTGTTAAATACCTTTCTGAGTGATAGTATGTGTTCCTCCAATGAAGTGGAGTACACAATGATGTCATCCAGATAAACAAGGCAATCCTTATAAATAAGGTCTTCCAAAAGATTATTCATGCATCTTTGGAATATTGCCGGGGCATTTTTAAGACCAAATGGCATACGTGTTATTCGTAATGGCCATGTTTAGTTGAGAAAGCTGTTTTTGCAATAGATTCAGGATCCATTTGAATTTGATGAAATCCCTTAGCTAAATCAATGGTGGTAAAGTATTGGCATTTTCCCAGTTTGTCGAGAATTTCGTCCATGACTGGAATTGGAAATTTGTCATCTATTGTGACTTCATTTAGATTTCGATAATCAATGACTAATCTGAATTTTTGTTTCTTGGAAGCATCTCCTTTTTTTGGAACGATCCAAATGGGTGAACAGTAGGGGAATTCGATTTTCGAATGATACCTGTTCAATCATTTCATTTATTTGTTTGTTTACTTCCATATCAAATGTTTGGGGATATTTGTATGGTCGTTTATAGATTGGGTCCTCATGTTTTGTATGAATAGAGTGCTTTATTGTACTCGTGAAAGTCAAATTTTCACCTTCGCGGTACTGAATGTCACTGAATTCGTACAAGACCTTTTTAGTTTTTGAGTTTCTTCGTTGTTTAAATGGTCGAGTCTATACTCATTGCTTTCTATTATTTCGTTTTCAATCGCAAAATTTGTTTCCGGGTCCCTTTCTGTGGGTGGGTCCAAAACTTCTATGTTTTGTTCTTCTTCTATTTCTTCAACATCTCTAAAGTAAAATGTATAGTTTCCTAATTTTGCGTATTCTTCTTCATAATTTATTTGTGCTTTGCAGGCTTTTAGGAAAGTTCTGCCTATCAACATGTCGTATTTATTTGAAAATTTATGGATATAAAATTTTTGTTCTGTCGGACAAAGTTTGCTGGGTGCAAGGAAAATAATTTCTTTTAGTTCTACTGCTCCTTCAATCATGTGAATTTTGGAATCTCCTAAATAGGTTTTGAAATTAAAAAGTTTTCGGACATTATATTGATTGAAGAGCCTGAGTCGACTACACATCTCAAAGGTTTATTGTTCATTTTTCTGGGTTTTAGTGATGGTTTGTTTTCGTTTTTTTTTCTGTGTTTTAGTGATGTGTTGTTTTGTTTTTTTTTTTTTCTGGGTTTTCGTGATGTGGTGTTTTGTTGATCTTCTGGGTTTTTTGTGGTGTTTTGTTTGTTAATTTTCTGGGTTTTGGTTATGTTTTATTTTGGATTTTGGTTTTTTGTTCGCACACAAGTTGGCGTTTTTGTTCCTCAATTGGATTTAATAGTTGTAACACACAGTTAATATTTTCGCGCACAGTTGGCGTAAATATTTTTTTTCTTTGGTTGCAACACACAGTTGATACTTCCGCGCACAGTTGGCAGAAAATATTTTTCACTGTTGTAGACTTTTGAGCACTACCCGTAAGTTCTTGATGTCGGATCGGAAATTTTTTTTTTTAGTGATTATTCACTAATTCTATGTAACGCACAGATAACAATTCTACGCGTCGCACGGATAGAATAACAGTTCACTACAATAGTTATTCACCAATTCTATGTAACACACGGATAACAATTCTATATGTAACACGGATAGAATAACTTTTTTCCAATCCTACCGACTGCGCCAATTAAATATTCGATTTTCTCGATAAGGAAAAAAAGATATTTTTCGTGAGTTAAAAGCAACGTACTTTATTATTTGAAAGAAAACTTAGAACTGATTACAAAAATGTCTTATGGTTATATTTATAGCTAAATTTGGGAGCCCTTTGGTGGCGTGGTTGATATTTCGACGATTTGATTGGTCCGATTTTAAGTGCTGAGTTAGCGTTCTCACGCCTTTGGTTGTTAGGGGGACAATTATTATTTCAAGTGTTCAATTGTTTATGTTAGTTTTTATGGATTAGCGTTCATACGCTTTGGTTTTGAGGGGACAATTGGGTATTGGAGTCGGATATATGACTATATGTACATGTTAACTATATGTGACGGTATTGCAGAGATAAAGTGATAGATAAAACATTGTATACGGAAAATGGTATACTGAAGCAAAAGATAAATGCCATGGAAAAAGAGATGCAGAGCTTACGACAACAGCTTGAGGAGTTTTGCCTACTGGAAGAGTCTCTGGGCAAAATATTTACAGAAACCCAGATAAAAATATTGAAAAATGGTGGCAAACGAACTTTATTCAATCCAGATGATATGTTTGCTGCTATGTGCCTCCATACCGCAGGCCCTCGGGCGTACAATCATCTATATAAAAAGGGATTCCCTTTACCGAGTCGTGCCACCTTATACAGATGGTTATCAGAAGTCGATATAAAGACTGGTACCCTGGATGTCGTCATTGACCTAATGGCAAATGAGGAAGTGGACGAAACTGATAAGCTTTGCGTATTGGCCTTCGACGAGATGAAGGTTACAGCTGCTTACGAATATGACAGCTCAGCGGACGTCGTGTACAAGGCAAGCAACTTAGTGCAACTGGCAATTGTGCGCGGGTTACGAAATCATGGAAGCAGCCAGTTTATTTTGAATACAACACCCGAATGGACATGAACACACTTAACACCATTTTAAGGAAGCTGCACCGTAGAGGATATCCAGTAGTAGCAATTGTGTCCGATTTGGGCGCCGGAAACCAAGGACTATGGACAGAGCTCGGTATTTCAGAAAGTAAGTGTATTACAAGAATTATAATCAGAGATAAGTTTTAATTGTTTTTCGTATGTTTTTAGAAAAAACCTGGAAACTGGATTAAAAATAAACGGAAAGCAATTGAATAAGACTACAATTCAGCAAGCATTGACTCACTGTTCTAAGTCTGATGTGTCAATAATGTTCAAAATTACTGATAACCACATTAATGTGCGTTCGCTCGCTAAACAAAAAGTTAAATTGGCAACTCAGTTGTTTTCCAATACAACTGCCAGCTCCATCAGACAATGCTATGCTCTAGGGTATGAAGTAGAGAATGCTTGTGAAACTGCCGATTTCTTTAAACTTATTAACGATTGGTTCGACATTTTCAATACAAAACTTTGCACGGCTAATTCCATTGAGACAACACAGCCTTATGGAAAGCAAATTGAGACTCAAAGGAAAGTTTTACTGGAAGTTTCAAACCTGATGAGCAGTGATATTGTTGGAAAATCACACACACTTCCCTTTCAGAAAGGCTTTTTAGTTAGTAATGCGTCTCTTGATGCATTATATATATACTTAAAGCAAAAGTATAAAATGGAATATATCATAACAAGTCGTCTGAATCAAGACATTTTGGAGAATTTTTTTGGCGCCATGCTGTCGCGGGTGGACAATATGACCATCCAACTCCGCTTCAATTTAAGTATAGATTAAGAAAGTACATAACAGGTATGACAAAATTAAATAATCTATGAGTATATAATTCATTTCAATAACATAAACTAATTAAATGTTTAGCTTTTTATTTCAGAAACGTTTTGTCCGTGAATGTCTTTTGTGCTATGTCTGTTTCTTCATTTGTTATTATGTATATTTTAATAAGATTTTATTTTCTTCAGCAAAGAACACAGAATTGTTGTCTAATAACGGAAACGTTGATAATGAGAATGATGATGATTGGTTGAACATTGACTTCAGCTATCGCATTTCGAATAAAGAGAACGAGCCTGAAGAGTTTGGTGTAGTCATTCCCAACAGCATACCTGAAGATACCGAGATGTATGAGTTAACAGAAGATGCAATCGAATATCTTGCGGGCTATGTAATTAAAAAATTAAGGCTGTCTAATTGTAGCACAGATCGTTGCACATTCACCTACGTGGATGAGGTATCACATGGCGGTCTAATAAAACCGTCTGTGGAGTTTAAAAATAGTATATCACAGCTTGAGGCAATATTTTTAAATTCTATAAAAAAAATTTTTATTTAACACAAAATGTTAAACAACAATTAATATTGGCTGCACAAAATGTGCTGGTAGACCAATTAGTAAAGGCTTTTTATTTTAAGACAATTTATATGAGAATTAAGATTTTAAACAAAAAAATTAGTATACAGCAGACAGCAGTGAGAGAAAAAAGCAAGCGAACCGAAACAGCTGATTAAGACTTAAATATTTGTAACTTTTCAAAACTACATTAAATTAAATTAATAAATAAACTTAGTTGAGTAAGCCCACTCAACTCACATATATGTATATTGTAGTGACCGGATTTTCCTCTAAAATATTTAACTTTCTAAAGGAAGAAAATTTATTTTTTTTTAAATCAACCGCGCTTTCATAAAGAGCAAATAACAGAACGGTTACACTGATACGATCATGGTCAACTTAATTGCAGGGTTGAGTTTTAGCTTTGAGTACAGTTAACTGATGCAGGCGCATCGCCCAATGAAAAGACGCCACGTCGCAACATTTGGGAAAAGACCCGTTAGAAAGCTCTGTTCGCAAATTCTTTTGCATAAGACGCGTGCTTAAGCTCAAATTTTTATTCTATTCTGTTCTGCCGAAGCGATAAGTTGCATAAATTATATAGTGATTTTTACTTAAAGAAATTTCAAGTCGTAATACACGTGGTGGTGGACAAATAAAAAAATCAATTACCAGGCTATCTAGCCAATATCGGTGCAAAGTTGAAGACCAGTGCAATGCCAAACCTAACCGTTCGGTTAGTTTATTAAAAGTGAAAGAGTTAAAAGGTGATATTTTTATACCCTTGCAAAAAGGGTATATTAATTTTGGTCAGAAGTGTGCAACGCATAGAAGGAAGCATCTCCGACCAAAAAAAGTATATATATTCTTGATCAGCATGACGAGACGAGTTCATATAGCCATGTCCGTCCGTCCGTCCGTCCGTCCGTCTGTCCGTCTGTCCGTCCGTCTGGATCAACGCAAACTCCTCTTAGACCGTTAGAGCTACAGAGTTGAAATTTTCCATGTAGGCTTGTATACTGCAGGGGTTGTATATCTCGGATTCAGCCGGATCGGACCACTATATTATATAGCTCCCATACAAACCGCAAAGTCACGAACAGTGACTTTTCTTAATAACTTCGTTATTTTTTCAACTATTGTCGTGAAATTTAATATTGGTCAGTTTATAATACATATAAACGAGTATGCCAAATTTGATCAAGATCGGGTTACTATATCATATAGCTCCCATAGGAACGATCTTTTGAAAACAGTGACTTTTGTCAATAACTTCGTTACTTTTGACGCGATTGCTTTCAAATTAAACATTTGTTAGTTTAATACATCTGTTAATGACTGTGCCAAATTTGATAAAGATCGGGTTACTATATCATATATCTCCCATAGGAACGATCGGTGCAAAACAGAGACTTTGATCAATATCTTCGTTATTTCCTATGCTAAGATTGTAGGCCGTTCTTTCGGACACATTAGCCCTTTTAGCTTAAACGTTTTTCCACTTTAATGGCTATAGGTAAGGAAAAACTTACCAAAAAAGTTGCAAGGGAATACAAACTTTGACGCGGTCGAAGTTAGCCCCGGCCCTCTGGTTTTTATATTTAAGTGATGTTATGATCCCCTGACCGGGTAAACTAAATTCATGTTTTCACAGTCCCAGCCGTAACAAAGTACCGAATATCCGTACTAGCGCTAAGAGAAAGCCTAGGCCCGGAATTTGGTGGCTGAAGTTTTCAAAATTTGAGACGACGAACGCCCAATGGTTCACATACAGTGACGTAAGGCGCTGAAGAAGACCATGAATTAGGCCAAAAACCTAAAATCCACATACACCGTCTTGAGAGGGAGCTGCCTAGACTGCTGAAAATTAGTCGTTGTCATATGGTCACGTAAATACACTACCTCGCACATGTCGCTCGTAGGCCAAACAAAAATATGAAAATCGCCTAAATAAATAAACCCCAATGTATTTAAAGAGAGTGTTAAATTGAGTCCGTATCTCTCCTAATCTGTAAAGATTCACACTTTGTCATTCGATTGGAATCAATCATAACCTAACGTTCCTGAAGCAACGGACTTAAACCGAACAATTTAAATTTAGTTCATTTTCGCCCATTACGAGCTTTAAACTTTTTTATAGTATTTAAGTAATCTCTAGTTAAGAATCCTACTTTAATTGTTTGTTCTAATGAAGCGATATGCGTAAGGTAACCTATGGAGTATATTTCTTTGTCAGTTATATAATTAATCTAAAACTTGTTTAAAAACCACACCACAGCAAATTCAACGTCATCTTGTCGTCATCCCAACGATTACAACGAAATACTGTGAAGTAAGCCAAAGTCGTGAGTAAAGTGTTAATCCTTTAAAATTTTATATACATATATATATATTACATTTGAAATATCCCCATATGGTTTGATCTAGCACAACCGTTTCCTCCTTTTATATATTTAAGATATTAGTAATTTAAGTAATTTTTTGGATTTTAAAGTAATGAAGTTAAAAATATGAAATTTTGCCTAACTTTTTAGGAAATAAGTAAAGAAACCCAAATTATGTTCGAAACAGAAATAATGAATTGAGTTACTCTAATATGGTCTGTCAAGTATCCTTGCTGAACTTTCATAAGATGTCATAAAAGAAATAAAACTACATTGTTTTGGGACAACCTTTGAATTAGAACAGTTGTCATGGTCGGGTGGGTAAAGAAGAGAGACTCCTCACATCTAATTTCTCTCACATTCTCTATTTAGATTCATGTTTGTCTTCTTTCTTTAGGTTGTGGTGAATTGGCACCTCAGCAATAGTAATAATAGTAACATCACCTTTAACTTTTAGTAGTTAGATTAGTTTTCATAACGCCATTAAATTTATTAATGATAGTGAGTGTGAAAAGGGGAGAAAGAACCCCGACCAATCCGACGAGCTAGACCCGAGCATAGCAACAATGCGCACCCTCTAACCTGATCACACTGGTGGTTCAATCATTTTGTCAATTCAACAACTAATAACGCAACGAAGCATAACGCTTTCGGATGATCCGGCTAATGATAAAGGCTTATCCCCAACCTTAGTGCCTCTACTTCTAAAATGAAGTTCTTGTAAAAAGAACTATGTCCACTAACACTCGGGACTTTTAGATGTTAACTAGGTTGAGCGAGAACTATGAACCATAACCCATTCTGGTCACTACATATATTAATAATTGGCGCCCAACGTGGGGCACGACCAACAAATCCATAAACAAACCACCTTTCAAACATTTGAGGAAAATTCTCAAATGATGGGTCGTCCCACAAAGCTCGAATAGTCCATATTTACAATTTTTAGGAACAACTAAAGTTCCAATTGATTACAAGTTATTGTGCATATTCTAGAAGTATTTTGGTATCGCGCACGAGTACGATCTTTGGAAATGCGATTGCAATTCCGAATTGAGGATTGGTCGACCAAGTGAGTTTTGTGATAGCCTAGCCTAGATATTTCAGGAAATGCTATGGTAGTAAAAATTTGTTTTAGATAGGCATGGAAGATTTATTTTGGAATTACTATGTTCTGGAGAGTTTCGGATATAGTCCAGTCATTCAAGCTTATCCACCTTCAAATCAGCAATAGGCATATTAGATACAGTAGACCAAAGAAAGAAAATAAACATTTAGATCCAGATAAAGATTAGACATCTATGAAAAGTTGAGCAAGAGGAAAGACAGACCTTAGTGATATTGAGAAAAGTTTTTTTATATTTAGTAAAATTTATTGGAACATACACATTTAAAATGTTTCGTAGTAATGAAAATATAGCCCAACCGGCAATAGAAGATCAATTTTACGGTATATGTAATGAAGTAATGAACGCGACGGATCTGATAGCAAACGCTCCATTGTAAGGGTGCGCTGTTGCAAACATTAAATTATATAAATCTGCTAGCTAGACGAATATATTTAGCATACACTATTTCTAAGCCGAATTGACCTTGAGCTTTTTCTTTTGGACCGAGCTTACACGATCCACTTCATAGAAAGCTCATACAAGACAAGTGCCCAAAAATTGAGCTTGAATAGTGTGCAGGGAGTCTAGAATGGTCTGAGCTAGAGTGCAGTTGTGCGAATAAGAGGAGGGAGAACGCAAAAAAAAAACCGCAAGTGCAAGCAATGCACGTGGAGTGACGTAACACTCCGGTACCCTATGGACATACATAATCACGCCTCTTTTTTTTCGAGTTCCAATTTTAATTAAGGAACGAAAATAAAACGCCACTGCCAGCGCTGTTCTGCCTCCGTTAAAGGCAAGCGCGTACTCATTGTGTTAGCCACCATAAGGCCAGAAGACGACCCCATCCATGGTTTCATGTCGGACTTTTGGGACTACGACCAAATAAATGTCGGCCCAGTCCAAGAACTGACCATAGGATAAATTGTTGGAGAGCGATTTGGCCATAAGTGCGCACACATATTGTTGTGTGGAGCGTACCCAGCCAGCCTAATTCCTAGGCGAACCCTCGTTGGAGTGGATGTTTCACCTTAGGACACGGGATAGCCCCTCGCAACAAAGACCGGAGATTTCTGCTGGGAAGACGTTGCCGCAGATTCAAAACCCAGCTTTGATGACCCCAACCTCACCCCCAGGCCCTCTAACAGCCGTTTTTCATTTTCTTTAAGTATTAAGTACAACATTTATAATGACATCTCTATATAGCAGGTTCTGAAAATCATAACGTTGATTAATTTGAACAGCCTCTAGTGCTCCGCCCATCATCAGGCCTGCTGACTGGATTGGACTCTACAAACTGTAAGTACGGCATAGCCGCATAAAATCTATTGGCGAAATATAACCGCTTGCTGCGACCACAGTTAGTTTTTTATTTTTGAAATTGAAAATTTAAATAAATGCTTAACCTAAAATTTAGTTTAGATCAAATTTATACTTATAAAACAACACACATTTTTGTACGATTCCTCTCACCGAATTAGTTGGGAATTATCTATATTTGAAATTATTGTTAATGCTCCTATTATCTAAGTGGGATACGAAATCCGATGTTATCTTCTTATCTTAATGGCATATGCCAATTTTTTCTTT
>NW_025814645.1:0-84092 GCF_018902025.1 Drosophila willistoni | reverse complement strand
ATTGTTTTGTTTTTATTGAACAAAGTGTTGTTATTAAAATAGTATTTATCGTATGAATTTTCTGTCAAAATATTTTATTCTCGTCTGGATAAGGAAGTATCTCAAAGATAGGGGTTTTTATTACTTCTTGAGGAATGTTTGAAATGATAAATATCTCGTTTGAACTTGGTTTAAGCCAGGTGGAAGTTTTTGTATTCAATAGTTTTTCCGAATTAACATGACTTAAGTGATTATGTTTTAAAAGTTTTGGGTTGAAAATTCCTAGTCTAGTGAGCTGCATGCCCATTTCTATGTCTTCAATGTATTCTGTGAAATGCTCAAATTAAAGATTAGAACTTCTAATCTTACTGATTTTTCTTTTTCTTCCCTGATGCTGTTTATTACTTCTAAACCTTTATTAACAGTGTCTATTACGTAATTTAGTTCGTTTGCTTGTACGCTATTGCTTTCAAGATTATTTATTTTTTCTTCTAATTCATCTTTATCTTCCTGATCAAGAGTACCAAAAAGATATTTGTATATTGAACCAATTCCGTTAATTAGTCCTCGTTTATTACGTTTTACAATGTGTATTCCATTAATTTCCCTACTTAGTTTTTCTGTTAAGTATTGAATATGGATTAAGTCTTTAAATTCTTGTGCTTGTTGCATTAAATTATTATATGTAATGTCTATTAGAGTTAAATTCACTTTTAAATAATGATATTCAAAGTTTGTCGGTAAGTCCATGGTTCCTGTTTTAAATATTAAGTAACCGTTTGGTGCTTTTACTGGGTTTATGTCAATGGATTGACTGCATGTTGATTTTAATGTTAAGAATAGCATGATGTATAAAAAAGTCATTTGAGTTGTTGACCTGTAATTAATTAATTGTCGTATTTGCTTTTATTAACTTTATTTTTCTTCTTGAATTTTGATTTGTAGTGTGTAACTTTTTGTCCTCTATTTCTTTCTTCAAAATGTTTCTCGTCTAACTGATTTATTTTCCTGTCTTTTTGAATGGGTTTGTCGTTTTTGACTTTACTAATGGTGCTTGTTTAAATCTAGTGTCGATTTCGAAGTCGTGTCTATCTTCATTTAAATTGTTTATTTGATGTATTTTTCTTGTTTGGGTATTATATCGGGGGATCCTGCATAGATAAAAATGTCCGCTGGTGTTCGGTTAGTTGTTTTATGTCTCGTCTTATGGTTGTATACGTAGAGAATTTTTTCAAATTTAAGTAATTTATCTTCGATGTCA
Source organism: Drosophila willistoni (assembly GCF_018902025.1). Taxonomy (NCBI): domain Eukaryota; kingdom Metazoa; phylum Arthropoda; class Insecta; order Diptera; family Drosophilidae; genus Drosophila; species Drosophila willistoni. The sequence continues at coordinate 82,852 of NW_025814645.1, read as the reverse complement.
TTTTCACTATTTATAATTCTGAGTTTTTCATTTACTGTTTTATGGAATCTTTCTACATCTGAGATGCCGTTTTTACTTGATGTGATTTCTAACTTTACATTTTCTTCTTGTAGCCAATTTTTAGTGCTATACACAGAAATGCTGAATCTTTGTCTGATTTTATTTCTATCGGTTTGCCCATTTCAGTGAATACTTTCATAATTGCTCTCTTGGCTTCTAACCAATCTCTAGACTTTACTTCTACAAGTGTTGCAAATTTCGAGTAAATGTCAATGCATGAAAGGAATTGTAAATTGTCGATCATGTAAAAGTCCATGACGTATTTTTCTCTGATATTAAAAAGTTCTGGTGTTATTTCAAAAGTTAGTTTTGTATTTCTATTTCTGTCTTTGCGATATTGCATACTGAGCATTCATTAATAATGTTTTGAATTAGGTTTTGAAAATCGGGAAAATAATATTTTTCTTTAAACAAATTAATCGTTTTTTCAATTCCTGGATGTAATAATTCTTTATGTTGTTTTAGGATTATTTCTTTAAATTGTGCAAACGTTTGAAGGTCCTCTAACTTAATGCTAGATTTCGAGGTTTTTGTATTTGCGTTTGGTTGTATTATTTCGATAAAAGCTTGTTGGAATATGGAAAATCTTGTTCATTATGAAAATATAGTACAGTGTTCTTACTGCAAAGATTCTTATGATTATATCCCTTGCGTAAGCATTGGTCATTTCTTTGTATGTTATTTTTATGTTTGTTTTGTAAAAGTAAGTTGTTGTTTCTGCTTTGTCTTCTGAACCTCTAATGAATTCTATTTGTCTGTTGTAATAATTAATGGGTCTTTCTACTATTGGAATGTAGTTTTCATTATCCTCGTGAGCACTATGTATTGTAGCTGCTGTGCTTTCTGTTGATCCTAAAAAGTTTTCATCTATTTTAACTCTGGAAAGGGCATCTGCTACATGATTTTCTTTGCCAGGTAAATATTTAATTTTGTAATCAAACTCATTTAGTTTACTTTCCATCTTTGAAGTTTCATATTTGGTTCTTTTATATTGTTGAGCCATACTAAAGGCTTATGGTCGCTTAGAATCTCGAACTTTCTACCGAAAAGGTATGGCCTAAAATATTTGGTTGCCCATACAATAGATAGTAATTCCTTTTCTATAGCTGAATAATTAAGTTCGTGTTCGTTAAGTGTTCTACTACCATAAGAAATAGGTCTATGGTCCTGTTAAAGGAACGCACCTAAAGCTATGTTGCTAGCATCTGTGGTTAGGAAAAATGGTTTTTTGAAATCGGGATATGCAAGTATAGGATCATTCATAAGGAGATATTTTAATTTTTCGAAGGATGAAATATAATTTGGGTCGTTTATATTTATTTTAGCTCCTTTCTTTAATCCAAGAGTTAAAGGTTTTGCAATATGTGCAAAGTTGGGTATAAATTTCCTGAAGAATCCGCATAATCCTAAGAATGATTTAATTTCTTTTGGAGTTTTGGGTATCGGAAAATTTTGAATTGCTTTGACTTTATCTGGGTTAGGTTTTATACCTTCTGTTGTTATTATATGACCAAGGAATGCTGTTTCCTTTTCCATAAATTCGCATTTGTCGAGTTGGAGTTTAAGATTAGCTTCTCTTAGTTTGTTAAATACCTTTCTGAGTGATAGTATGTGTTCCTCCAATGAAGTGGAGTACACAATGATGTCATCCAGATAAACAAGGCAATCCTTATAAATAAGGTCTTCCAAAAGATTATTCATGCATCTTTGGAATGTTGCCGGGGCATTTTTAAGACCAAATGGCATACGTGTGTATTCGTAATGGCCATGTTTAGTTGAGAAAGCTGTTTTTGCAATAGATTCAGGATCCATTTGAATTTGATGAAATCCCTTAGCTAAATCAATGGTGGTAAAGTATTGGCATTTTCCTAGTTTGTCGAGAATTTCGTCCATGACTGGAATTGGAAATTTGTCATCTATTGTGACTTCATTTAGATTTCGATAATCAATGACTAATCTGAATTTTTGTTTCTTGGAAGCATCTCCTTTTTTTGGAACGATCCAAATGGGTGAACAGTAGGGGAATTCGATTTCGAATGATACCCTGTTCAATCATTTCATTTATTTGTTTGTTTACTTCCATATCAAATGTTTGGGGATATTTGTATGGTCGTTTATAGATTGGGTCCTCATGTTTTGTATGAATAGAGTGCTTTATTGTACTCGTGAAAGTCAAATTTTCACCTTCGCGGTACTGAATGTCACTGAATTCGTACAAGACCTTTTTTAGTTTTTGAGTTTCTTCGTTGTTTAAATGGTCGAGTCTATACTCATTGCTTTCTATTATTTCGTTTTCAATCGCAAAATTTGTTTCCGGGTCCCTTTCTGTGGGTGGGTCCAAAACTTCTATGTTTTGTTCTTCTTCTATTTCTTCAACATCTCTAAAGTAAAATGTATAGTTTCCTAATTTTGCGTATTCTTCTTCATAATTTATTTGTGCTTTGCAGGCTTTTAGGAAAGTTCTGCCTATCAACATGTCGTATTTATTTGAAAATTTATGGATATAAAATTTTTGTTCTGTCGGACAAAGTTTGCTGGGTGCAAGGAAAATAATTTCTTTTAGTTCTACTGCTCCTTCAATCATGTGAATTTTGGAATCTCCTAAATAGGTTTTGAAATTAAAAAAGTTTTCGGACATTATATTGATTGAAGAGCCTGAGTCGACTACACATCTCAAAGGTTTATTGTCATCATTATTCTGATGAAGGACTTGTCTCTATCTCTTCTTCCGATTGATCCGAGGCATTCTGATGAAAATTTTCGGATGTGTCCATTTTGCTAATTCCACTATTACTTTCTCTTTGCCTTTTTGTAGGCTGGTTTGCTACATTATTCTTTGAATAGTTGTTTTGCTGTTGACTATTCATTGGATTTTGAGCCCTGTCAATATTTAATTTTTGTTGAAATTCTTGGAATAGTTTTTGGTTTTGTATTGTATCTGATTGTTTTGTTTGAGACGGAGTTGTACTATTGGGTACAAAAGTTTTTCCACCTTTTTGATTCTGATTTTGGCTTTGATTTGATTTTCTTATTTCTAATCTATCGGGTAATTTTTTGTTTATTACGTCTTTTATGGTGTTATTTAACGCGTTTGTATAAAGCGCGGTGTTATTCGCATCGTTTTCTAGACTTAATTTGTTTGTTATAATGTAGGACTTATCTTCTAATTCGGTTACAAACTTACGAAGATTTCCTGCATAGCTGGTGTTGTAGAGGCGTCGCAGAAGTTCCTCACAGGGGGTCTGCGTTTTTAATTCGTTGATAAGGAGTGTCCTTAGTTCCGGCCAGGTGTTAGATTGTCCAATTTGTGAGAGTCGTTGTGCTTCTCCGGTGAGCGCATCTCGATTGCACTGAACAGTATGTTATGCTGCCTTATATCATGGGTTGGATATAGGTGCATAATAAAATCTATCCTCCTTATAAACGACGTCAGATTTTCTGGAGCTCCATCGTAATTTGCCACCTGTCTTAACGAAGACAGTGCTTGGTTGAGGTGGGCTTCGGTGAGTTCTACAGCCATTTTATTTCTTTTTTTTTTTGTTTTAGTGGTGTTTTAATTTTTTTGATTTTTCTGGGTTTTAGTGATGGTTTGTTTTCGTTTTTTTTTCTGTGTTTTAGTGATGTGTTGTTTTGTTTTTTTTTTTCTGGGTTTTCGTGATGTGGTGTTTTGTTGATCTTCTGGGTTTTTTGTGGTGTTTTGTTTGTTATTTTCTGGGTTTGGTTATGTTTTATTTTGGATTTTGGTTTTTTGTTCGCACACAAGTTGGCGTTTTTGTTCCTCAATTGGATTTAATAGTTGTAACACACAGTTAATATTTTCGCGCACAGTTGGCGTAAATATTTTTTTTCTTTGGTTGCAACACACAGTTGATACTTCCGCGCACAGTTGGCAGAAAATATTTTTCACTGTTGTAGACTTTTGAGCACTACCCGTAAGTTCTTGATGTCGGATCGGAAATTTTTTTTTTTTAGTGATTATTCACTAATTCTATGTAACGCACAGATAACAATTCTACGCGTCGCACGGATAGAATAACAGTTCACTACAATAGTTATTCACCAATTCTATGTAACACACGGATAACAATTCTATATGTAACACGGATAGAATAACTTTTTTCCAATCCTACCGACTGCGCCAATTAAATATTCGATTTTCTCGATAAGGAAAAAAAAGATATTTTTCGTGAGTTAAAAGCAACGTACTTTATTATTTGAAAGAAAACTTAGAACTGATTACAAAAATGTCTTATGGTTATATTTATAGCTAAATTTGGGAGCCCTTTGGTGGCGTGGTTGATATTTCGACGATTTGATTGGTCCGATTTTAAGTGCTGAGTTAGCGTTCTCACGCCTTTGGTTGTTAGGGGGACAATTATTATTTCAAGTGTTCAATTGTTTATGTTAGTTTTTATGGATTAGCGTTCATACGCTTTGGTTTTGAGGGGGACAATTATTACTTCAAGTGTTCAATTGTTTATGTTAATTTTTATGGATTAGCGTTCATACGCTTTGGTTTTGAGGGGCCGAAATATTTATATGTTATTGGGTATTGGAGTCGGATATATGACTATATGTACATGTTAACTATATGTGACGGTATTGCAGAGATAAAGTGATAGATAAAACATTGTATACGGAAAATGGTATACTGAAGCAAAAGATAAATGCCATGGAAAAAGAGATGCAGAGCTTACGACAACAGCTTGAGGAGTTTTGCCAACTGGAAGAGTCTCTGGGCAAAATATTTACAGAAACCCAGATAAAAATATTGAAAAATGGTGGCAAACGAACTTTATTCAATCCAGATGATATGTTTGCTGCTATGTGCCTCCATACCGCAGGCCCTCGGGCGTACAATCATCTATATAAAAAGGGATTCCCTTTACCGAGTCGTGCCACCTTATACAGATGGTTATCAGAAGTCGATATAAAGACTGGTACCCTGGATGTCGTCATTGACCTAATGGCAAATGAGGAAGTGGACGAAACTGATAAGCTTTGCGTATTGGCCTTCGACGAGATGAAGGTTACAGCTGCTTACGAATATGACAGCTCAGCGGACGTCGTGTACAAGGCAAGCAACTTAGTGCAACTGGCAATTGTGCGCGGTACGAAATCATGGAAGCAGCCAGTTTATTTTGAATACAACACCCGAATGGACATGAACACACTTAACACCATTTTAAGGAAGCTGCACCGTAGAGGATATCCAGTAGTAGCAATTGTGTCCGATTTGGGCGCCGGAAACCAAGGACTATGGACAGAGCTCGGTATTTCAGAAAGTAAGTGTATTACAAGAATTATAATCAGAGATAAGTTTTAATTGTTTTTCGTATGTTTTTAGAAAAAACCTGGAAACTGGATTAAAAATAAACGGAAAGCAATTGAATAAGACTACAATTCAGCAAGCATTGACTCACTGTTCTAAGTCTGATGTGTCAATAATGTTCAAAATTACTGATAACCACATTAATGTGCGTTCGCTCGCTAAACAAAAAGTTAAATTGGCAACTCAGTTGTTTTCCAATACAACTGCCAGCTCCATCAGACAATGCTATGCTCTAGGGTATGAAGTAGAGAATGCTTGTGAAACTGCCGATTTCTTTAAACTTATTAACGATTGGTTCGACATTTTCAATACAAAACTTTGCACGGCTAATTCCATTGAGACAACACAGCCTTATGGAAAGCAAATTGAGACTCAAAGGAAAGTTTTACTGGAAGTTTCAAACCTGATGAGCAGTGATATTGTTGGAAAATCACACACACTTCCCTTTCAGAAAGGCTTTTTAGTTAGTAATGCGTCTCTTGATGCATTATATATATACTTAAAGCAAAAGTATAAAATGGAATATATCATAACAAGTCGTCTGAATCAAGACATTTTGGAGAATTTTTTTGGCGCCATGCGGTCGCGGGTGGACAATATGACCATCCAACTCGCTTCAATTTAAGTATAGATTAAGAAAGTACATAACAGGTATGACAAAATTAAAATAATCTATGAGTATATAATTCATTTCAATAACATAAACTAATTAAATGTTTAGCTTTTTATTTCAGAAACGTTTTGTCCGTGAATGTCTTTTGTGCTATGTCTGTTTCTTCATTTGTTATTATGTATATTTTAATAAGATTTTATTTTCTTCAGCAAAGAACACAGAATTGTTGTCTAATAACGGAAACGTTGATAATGAGAATGATGATGATTGGTTGAACATTGACTTCAGCTATCGCATTTCGAATAAAGAGAACGAGCCTGAAGAGTTTGGTGTAGTCATTCCCAACAGCATACCTGAAGATACCGAGATGTATGAGTTAACAGAAGATGCAATCGAATATCTTGCGGGCTATGTAATTAAAAAATTAAGGCTGTCTAATTGTAGCACAGATCGTTGCACATTCACCTACGTGGATGAGGTATCACATGGCGGTCTAATAAAACCGTCTGTGGAGTTTAAAAATAGTATATCACAGCTTGAGGCAATATTTTTAAATTCTATAAAAAAAATTTTTATTTAACACAAAATGTTAAACAACAATTAATATTGGCTGCACAAAATGTGCTGGTAGACCAATTAGTAAAGGCTTTTTATTTTAAGACAATTTATATGAGAATTAAGATTTTAAACAAAAAAATTAGTATACAGCAGACAGCAGTGAGAGAAAAAAGCAAGCGAACCGAAACAGCCGATTAAGACTTAAATATTTGTAACTTTTCAAAACTACATTAAATTAAATTAATAAATAAACTTAGTTGAGTAAGCCCACTCAACTCACATATATGTATATTGTAGTGACCGGATTTTCCTCTAAAATATTTAACTTTCTAAAGAAAGAAAATTTATTTTTTTTTAAATCAACCGCGCTTTCATAAAGAGCAAATAACAGAACGGTTACACTGATACGATCATGGTCAACTTAATTGCAGGGTTGAGTTTTAGCTTTGAGTACAGTTAACTGATGCAGGCGCATCGCCCAATGAAAAGACGCCACGTCGCAACATTTGGGAAAAGACCCGTTAGAAAGCTCTGTTCGCAAATTCTTTTGCATAAGACGCGTGCTTAAGCTAAAATTTTTATTCTATTCTGTTCTGCCGAAGCGATAAGTTGCATAAATTATATAGTGATTTTTACTTAAAGAAATTTCAAGTCGTAATACCACGTGGTGGTGCACAAATAAAAAAATCAATTACCAGGCTATCTAGCCAATATCGGTGCAAAGTTGAAGACCAGTGCAGTGCCAAACCTAACCGTTCGGTTAGTTTATTAAAAGTGAAAGAGTTAAAAGGTGATATTTTTATACCCTTGCAAAAAGGGTATATTAATTTTGGTCAGAAGTGTGCAACGCATAGAAGGAAGCATCTCCGACCAAAAAAAGTATATATATTCTTGATCAGCATGACGAGACGAGTTCATATAGCCATGTCCGTCCGTCCGTCCGTCCGTCTGTCCGTCTGTCCGTCCGTCTGGATCAACGCAAACTCCTCTTAGACCGTTAGAGCTACAGAGTTGAAATTTTCCATGTAGGCTTGTATACTGCAGGGGTTGTATATCTCGGATTCAGCCGGATCGGACCACTATATTATATAGCTCCCATACAAACCGCAAAGTCACGAACAGTGACTTTTCTTAATAACTTCGTTATTTTTTCAACTATTGTCGTGAAATTTAATATTGGTCAGTTTATAATACATATAAACGAGTATGCCAAATTTGATCAAGATCGGGTTACTATATCATATAGCTCCCATAGGAACGATCTTTTGAAAACAGTGACTTTTGTCAATAACTTCGTTACTTTTGACGCGATTGCTTTCAAATTAAACATTTGTTAGTTTAATATATCTGTTAATGACTGTGCCAAATTTGATAAAGATCGGGTTACTATATCATATAGCTCCCATAGGAACGATCGGTGCAAAACAGAGACTTTGATCAATATCTTCGTTATTTCCTATGCTAAGATTGTAGGCCGTTCTTTCGGACACATTAGCCCTTTTAGCTTAAACGTTTTTCCACTTTAATGGCTATAGGTAAGGAAAAACTTACCAAAAAAGTTGCAAGGGAATACAAACTTTGACGCGGTCGAAGTTAGCCCCGGCCCTCTGGTTTTTATATTTAAGTGATGTTATGATCCCCTGACCGGGTAAACTAAATTCATGTTTTCACAGTCCCAGCCGTAACAAAGTACCGAATATCCGTACTAGCGCTAAGAGAAAGCCTAGGCCTCGGAATTTGGTGGCTGAAGTTTTCAAAATTTGAGACGACGAACGCCCAATGGTTCACATACAGTGACGTAAGGCGCTGAAGAAGACCATGAATTAGGCCAAAAACCTAAAATCCACATACACCGTCTTGAGAGGGAGCTGCCTAGACTGCTGAAAATTAGTCGTTGTCATATGGTCACGTAAATACACTACCTCGCACATGTCGCTCGTAGGCCAAACAAAAATATGAAAATCGCCTAAATAAATAAACCCCAATGTATTTAAAGAGAGTGTTAAATTGAGTCCGTATCTCTCCTAATCTGTAAAGATTCACACTTTGTCATTCGATTGGAATCAATCATAACCTAACGTTCCTGAAGCAACGGACTTAAACCGAACAATTTAAATTTAGTTCATTTTCGCCCATTACGAGCTTTAAACTTTTTTTATAGTATTTAAGTAATCTCTAGTTAAGAATCCTACTTTAATTGTTTGTTCTAATGAAGCGATATGCGTAAGGTAACCTATGGAGTATATTTCTTTGTCAGTTATATAATTAATCTAAAACTTGTTTAAAAACCACACCACAGCAAATTCAACGTCATCTTGTCGTCATCCCAACGATTACAACGAAATACTGTGAAGTAAGCCAAAGTCGTGAGTAAAGTGTTAATCCTTTAAAATTTTTATATACATATATATATATTACATTTGAAATATCCCCATATGGTTTGATCTAGCACAACCGTTTCCTCCTTTTATATATTTAAGATATTAGTAATTTAAGTAATTTTTTTGGATTTTAAAGTAATGAAGTTAAAAATATGAAATTTTGCCTAACTTTTTAGGAAATAAGTAAAGAAACCCAAATTATGTTCGAAACAGAAATAATGAATTGAGTTACTCTAATATGGTCTGTCAAGTATCCTTGCTGAACTTTCATAAGATGTCATAAAAGAAATAAAACTACATTGTTTTGGGACAACCTTTGAATTAGAACAGTTGTCATGGTCGGGTGGGTAAAGAAGAGAGACTCCTCACATCTAAGTTCTCTCACATTCTCTATTTAGATTCATGTTTGTCTTCTTTCTTTAGGTTGTGGTGAATTGGCACCTCAGCAATAGTAATAATAGTAACATCACCTTTAACTTTTAGTAGTTAGATTAGTTTTCATAACGCGCATTAAATTTATTAATGATAGTGAGTGTGAAAAGGGGAGAAAGAACCCCGACCAATCCGACGAGCTAGACCCGAGCATAGCAACAATGCGCACCCTCTAACCTGATCACACTGGTGGTTCAATCATTTTGTCAATTCAACAACTAATGAGCGCAACGAAGCATAACGCTTTCGGATGATCCGGCTAATGATAAAGGCTTATCCCCAACCTTAGTGCCTCTACTTCTAAAATGAAGTTCTTGTAAAAAGAACTATGTCCACTAACACTCGGGACTTTTAGATGTTAACTAGGTTGAGCGAGAACTATGAACCATAACCCATTCTGGTCACTACATATATTAATAATTGGCGCCCAACGTGGGGCACGACCAACAAATCCATAAACAAACCACCTTTCAAACATTTGAGGAAAATTCTCAAATGATGGGTCGTCCCACAAAGCTCGAATAGTCCATATTTACAATTTTTAGGAACAACTAAAGTTCCAATTGATTACAAGTTATTGTGCATATTCTAGAAAGTATTTTGGTATCGCGCACGAGTACGATCTTTGGAAATGCGATTGCAATTCCGAATTGAGGATTGGTCGACCAAGTGAGTTTTGTGATAGCCTAGCCTAGATATTTCAGGAAATGCTATGGTAGTAAAAATTTGTTTTAGATAGGCATGGAAGATTTATTTTGGAATTACTATGTTCTGGAGAGTTTCGGATATAGTCCAGTCATTCAAGCTTATCCACCTTCAAATCAGCAATAGGCATATTAGATACAGTAAGACCAAAGAAAGAAAATAAACATTTAGATCCAGATAAAGATTAGACATCTATGAAAAAGTTGAGCAAGAGGAAAGACAGACCTTAGTGATATTGAGAAAAGTTTTTTTATATTTAGTAAAATTTATTGGAACATACACATTTAAAATGTTTCGTAGTAATGAAAATATAGCCCAACCGGCAATAGAAGATCAATTTTACGGTATATGTAATGAAGTAATGAACGCGACGGATCTGATAGCAAACGCTCCATTGTAAGGGTGCGCTGTTGCAAACATTAAATTATATAAATCTGCTAGCTAGACGAATATATTTAGCATACACTATTTCTAAGCCGAATTGACCTTGAGCTTTTTCTTTTGGACCGAGCTTACACGATCCACTTCCATAGAAAAGCTCATACAAGACAAGTGCCCAAAAATTGAGCTTGAATAGTGTGCAGGGAGTCTAGAATGGTCTGAGCTAGAGTGCAGTTGTGCGAATAAGAGGAGGGAGAACGCAAAAAAAAAACCGCAAGTGCAAGCAATGCACGTGGAGTGACGTAACACTCCGGTACCCTCATGGACATACATAAGTCCACGCCTCTTTTTTTTCGAGTTCCAATTTTAATTAAGGAACGAAAATAAAACGCCACTGCCAGCGCTGTTCTGCCTCCGTTAAAGGCAAGCGCGTACTCATTGTGTTAGCCACCATAAGGCCAGAAGACGACCCCATCCATGGTTTCATGTCGGACTTTTGGGACTACGACCAAATAAATGTCGGCCCAGTCCAAGAACTGACCATAGGATAAATTGTTGGAGAGCGATTTGGCCATAAGTGCGCACACATATTGTTGTGTGGAGCGTACCCAGCCAGCCTAATTCCTAGGCGAACCCTCGTTGGAGTGGATGTTTCACCTTAGGACACGGGATAGCCCCTCGCAACAAAGACCGGAGATTTCTGCTGGGAAGACGTTGCCGCAGATTCAAAACCCAGCTTTGATGACCCCAACCTCACCCCCAGGCCCTCTAACAGCCGTTTTTCATTTTCTTTAAGTATCGTACAAACATATGTTCAAATTTATAAGTACAACATTTATAATGACATCTCTATATAGCAGGTTCTGAAAATCATAACGTTGATTAATTTGAACAGCCTCTAGTGCTCCGCCCATCATCAGGCCTGCTGACTGGATTGGACTCTACAAACTGTAAGTACGGCATAGCCGCATAAAATCTATTGGCGAAATATAACCGCTTGCCGCGACCACAGTTAGTTTTTTTATTTTTGAAATTGAAAATTTAAATAAATGCTTAACGTAAAATTTAGTTTAGATCAAATTTATACTTATAAAACAACACACATTTTTGTACGATTCCTCTCACCGAATTAGTTGGGAATTATCTATATTTGAAATTATTGTTAATGCTCCTATTATCTAAGTGGGATACGAAATCCGATGTTATCTTCTTATCTTAATGGCATATGCCAATTTTTTCTTTGAATTTGAATATGTGTATGAAATGAAGAATTGCTGAGTTAGTTTATTTGGAGCACCTGATGTAAAAGATTTAACAGCCACAATATGGGTAATACTGAATTTCCTTAGGTATTACAAGGTTGGGTGGGTAAAGAGAAGGCAATGACATCTAGGTCCTTCGAATAACACCCATCACCTCTGCATAAAAATATCTATTTAGGTGTAGTCCTTTATTCCTTATCTCTGTCTTCTTTTTACTTATGTAGCGCATGTTCTGGGAGAGCACAAGAACCACCCCATTTTCCCTGAGCTCAGCCGAGCCACTTGTTAGTACGACAGAGAGTGCCCTCCGACACCCGCGTGTTCATTACATAATAAATGGCGCCCAACGTGGGGCACGAAGAAGCAAGGATTTTTTTTTGCCCTACGTGTTCTTAATCCGCTCCTTTACTTCCCATAAAACCTTCTACCGTGCAATATGATGGTAAAATATATCACTTTGGAGAGGCCAGCGTATGAGTATCAGATTATAGCTGGACCAAGTGAAATTGTATACCCTTTCAATAATGTTTTCTTAATTTTTAACAAATCATTTTAAATAAATAGAACAGACAAAGTATGGAAAATTATGTAGCTTAGGAATATGTGTCTGGATACACTTCGGATACCTACCAGGCCATAAAGTTTCATAGATCTCAAATAAAATTGTTGTAGTGAGGTGAAATTGAGAACTGTTCTTGCTGGAATCGTTACTGGCAAGTCCCTCTTTCAACGAATTACACATTCAAATACAGCTTATGCAAATAAAGTGCAGAGTGGTGGGGGTATTAATGCTGTTAAACTTTTATTGAAGGAGAAGTCCCAAATTTGTAAGGAAATTATTTTGATATTAAAAAAATTTGAATCCATAATTCGTGTTTACCGAATAGAATCGTCAAATTATCTTTAGTTGTCTTGTATCTTTCGTGATTACGAAAAATTGATACTTACCTTTAGTTTTCCTATGTTTTTTTTTGTTTTAGTTTATTAAAATATGGCCGTAAGACGAAGCCTAGATAACTTGGCTTCTGCTATGCCAAGTGAAAAAGCACTCGTATGCGTAATTTGCAATGATACCAGTGGACAGACAGAGATTGTAGAGACCCCATGTCGGCACACGTTTCATAAACATTGTCTCAAGATTTGGCTCGAGACCAATGAATCATGTCCGAATTGTAGGCAACCTTGTTTGAAAAGTCTATTAGTTAGCGATGATAGATTGACTACTAATGTTCAACCTCCACGAGCTTCTCTTGGAGCAGACAACTCTGCAGCCTCAGGAAAAATACCAAGAAGACCAAACACACGAGCAAATACTCGTGCCAATCCAAATCAGAATCCAAGAACTGGGGGACTACCGCGACATTAACAACCACGAAATTCAATTGCAAACCAACCACCAGTAGTGTCAGAAGAACGCATTCAACAACTTATTTCCAATTCATTAGTAACTTATCGAGTTAATATGGCATCGGTAATTACCGGGGAAATTCGTAGAACTCGACCATTTAATATTCGGAGTAATCCAAATGCAATTGACCAAGAGATAGTACCAGAACGACCCGATCGAGTATCTAGTATAATTTTTAAATGGCATATACGATTCACAGGGTCCTCCAAAGATATAACTGTAGAAGATTTCATTTATCGAGTAAATTGTTTAACAACCCAAAGTTTGAATGGAGACTTTAACTTAATTTATAAATTCGCTAATCTGCTCTTTTTGGGACCAGCCCTAACATTTTTCTGGCGATGTCATCGAACCTCGAACGAAATAAACTGGTTCGATCTATGCATTCGTTTAAGAGATAGGTATAAAGACCAAAGATCAGACAGAGACATTATGGATGCCCTTCGCAGACGCAAGCAGGCCTCCAACGAAAATTTTGATGAATTTCTCGATTCTATGTTGGCTATTACAGATGCTTTGCGAGAACCTTTAAACGATTCAGAATTCATAGCTGAAGTGCGAAACAATTTAAGACCCGACTTATTTCATGAAATTTTGCATGTAGAGACACCAAACCTAGCCGCCTTGCGTAGGGAATGTCATAAGCATGAAGAATTTTTCCGCAGCTTTCGGTCAAGACATCTAACGCGTCAAATAGGCAGTAAACATATGGTGAATGCATTGTTGCATGATGAACCAGTAGTTGAACAGCTAGATGACGAAACAGATGACCCTATGGATGTGTGCGCATTGCGTGCACCAGAGAAAATAAAATGCTGGAATTGTGACGAATTAGGACATGGCTATCAGAACTGTTTGCAACAACGTCGCATATTTTGTTATGGGTGTGGACTTATAGATGTGTATAAACCAAATTGTTTAAAATGTAATCCGCGTACGGGAAACCAGTCGCAGGATATCCGCCGATTAGTGAAGGGAGATGTCCGCCCGTAGTCTTGGATAAACCAAAGAATTTAATAATCAACTCAGACGTGACCTTACTTAATAACTCTGACTTACCTAATACTAAACAGTTCAAACCATATCATGTGCGGTTGCAGGAGTATACCAAGCGAAGATCTGAAATATTTGACAAAGCGATGCCGCACTCGCGATCTAAGCGACGATTGCGAACGTTCTGGACTAATAGACACAAGCTAAAGAAACTTACCATATCAACCATAATCAACCTGGATAACGACATACGACCTTTTATTGATTTATCAATAGATGGACAAATTTACACTGCTTTACTAGACAGCGGAGCTAACAAAAGTGTAGTAGGTGGAGAATTAGCAACGAAACTTATGACCACCAAGCCATATTGGCCCAAAACGCGCGGTAACGTTAGGACAGCCGATGGGCAATCGCAACAGGTGGTTGGTACGATTACAAGCAATCTCACTTATAACTCGATAAGCGCCAACTTAGAATTTCTCATAGTACCGACTATTACTCAAAAGGTAATTTGTGGCATGGACTTCTGGAGAACATTTGGTCTTTCAATTTCTCATATCCAATCAGACCCTAAAATTTCTGAAGTTTCTGTTGAGGAGGATAAATTTCCATTAACAGCTAGTCAGCATAGTCAATTACAAACTGTAATAACTGGATTTCCAACTTTTGAAAGAGATGGCTTAGGTTTTACGAGCCTTATAGAACATATTATTGACAGCGAAAATGCCAAGCCAATTAAACAAAAATTTTACCCAATATCACCAGCGAAGGAAAACTTATTATGTCAGGAGATAGACAAAATGTTAAAGCTAGGAGTGATAGAAGAAGCGCCCGCGTCCTCTTGGTCTTCCCCTTGCGTCTTGTTAGTCAAACCAGGTAAGGTAAGATTCTGCCTTGATTCTCGAAAATTAAATGCGGTTACAGTAAAAGACGCATATCCAATACCTAATCTAGAAGGCCTATTAAGTAGACTTCCCCCTGTACATTGTATTTCCAAGATTGACCTTAAAGATGCCTTTTGGCAAATCGGTCTGGAAGAATCATCGAAAGGGAAAACAGCGTTTACAGTTCCCAATCGCCCATTGTATCAATTTAGGAGAATGCCTTTCGGACTGTGTAATGCTTCCCAAACGATGTGTCGTTTAATGGACCAAGTTATTCCGTATCAGCTCAAAACTCAAGTATCAGTTTACCTTGACGACCTATTGATATTATCAAATCATTTCGACGAACATCTTGCTCATCTTAGTGAGGTACCTGCCCGTCTGAAGCAGGCAGGGCTAACCATTAACATCCAGAAGAGTCAATTTTGTCTGCGAAAAGTAGAGTACCTAGGATATATAGTCGGAGAGGGCACGTTAATAGTTAACCCAGACAAGGTTAAAGCCATATCCGAGTTCCCAGTGCCGAAAACCAAGCGACAGCTTAAGAGATTTTTAGGAATGACTGGATGGTATCAGCGATTTATCTCACAATATGCAACTATCACCTTTGCGTTAACAGAATTACTGCGTGGCCATTCTTTTTCGTGGAACGAAGAAGCGCAATGTGCTTTTGAGAACATCAAGTCTAAACTTAGCACTCCTCCGTTTTTAGCACACCCAAATTATAAGAAACCGTTTATAGTGCAATGTGATGCAAGTATGCTTGGAGTAGGTGCGCTTTTAGCCCAAGTTGATGAGTTCGGATTCGAACGACCCATCACGTTTATGTCTAAAAAACTTAACAAAGCACAACGAAATTATTCGGTCACCGAACTCGAATGTCTTGCGGTAGTGTTGGCGATTAAAAGATTTCGAATGAACAGATAGAACACCGGAAAGGTAGTGAAAATGTTGTTGCTGACGCTTTATAGCGATCATTTGAAAATGAAATAGCTTCCCTGGAAATGGAATTATCTCCTGAAATCGACTTGTCCTCGTCGGCATTTGAATCCGAAGAATATAGATCTCTGAGAGACAAATATGTAAAGGCAAATCATCCGGATTTTCAAGTTATTAATCAATATATATATCATCGCACTGACTTTATGACTGGGAATGCAGCGGATAACGATAAAATGTGGAAATTGCTGGTGCCCCAAGAACTCCGTGATAGTGTTATTAGAGCAGCCCACGATCCTCCCAACTCAGCCCATTGCGGCATAGCAAAATGTTTAGAGCGTATTCGGAGTAACTTTTTTGGCCAGGACTACTACAACTGTAGACGTTAGGAAGTACATTCAACAGTGTGAGATATGTCAAACCTGCAAATACCCAACATGTAAACTAAAACCGCCTATGGGAAACCAAACCATGGTCGAGCGAGCTATTGAAATGCGATGTTGTACAACTTCACGTCACACACACACTACGAAGCCTGAGCATGTACCGACGAGTGTACACATACATAGACAGAACGAAATCACAAGCGACGTAGGCCTGCCTTCGTCGTTCTGTAGTCTGTGCTAGACTGAAATTTTTTCGTAGCTGCTTGGCCCTCTCCCCACTTTACGCTCTCATTGAGAGTACGAGCGTTCGGGTTTTCCCGAAGTTCTCTGGGGTTCCATGACTAGGCTAGCGTTTGCAATCAAAAAATCATGAGTTTGTCCCATCTATGTGTTCTATGGTTAGTGATCTGATATTCAAAAATTTTTAGATAAAGCTTATGATACAAATCAACGTACATATAACTTGAGGAGTAAAATACGCAACTTCGAAGTGGGCCAAACAGTCACTAAGCGTAACTTTAAACTCAGCAACCTAGCCAATAATTTTAATGCTAAATTAGCAGCAGTCGGAGTTAAAGTCAAGATCAAGAACAAACTCGGAAATCATTTGTATGTAGTTGAAAACCTTTCAGGAAAAGAGCTTGGAACCTTCCATGCCAAGGACCTTTGGTAATCAGCTTAGCACCCTTTGATTTTTTTTCAGCTTTGAGCCTCCACCTAATAGGGCGTGTCATTCAAATCTGTGGTGTAAGGGTGCGCTGTTGCAAACATTAAATTATATAAATCTGCTAGCTAGACGAATATATTTAGCATACACTATTTCTAAGGCGAATTGACCTTGAGCTTTTTTTTTGGAACCGAGCTTACACGATCCACTTCCATAGAAAAGCTCATACAAGACAAGTGCCCAAAAATTGAGCTTGAATAGTGTGCAGGGAGTCTAGAATGGTCTGAGCCAGAGTGCAGTTGTGCGAATTAGAGGAGGGAGAACGCAAAAAAAAAAACTGCAAGTGCAAGCAATGCACGTGGAGTGACGTAGCACTCCGGTACCCTCATGGACATACATAAGTCCACGCCTCTTTTTTTTCGAGTTCCAATTTTAATTAAGGAACGAAAATAAAACGCCACTGCCAGCGCTGTTCTGCCTCCGTTAAAGGCAAGCGCGTACTCATTGTGTTAGCCACCATAAGGCCAGAAGACGACCCCATCCATGGTTTCATGTCGGACTTTTGGGACTACGACCAAATAAATGTCGATTTGGCCATAAGTGCGCACACATATTGTTGTGTGGAGCGTACCCAGCCAGCCTAATTCCTAGGCGAACCCTCGTTGGAGTGGATGTTTCACCTTAGGACACGGTATAGCCCCTCGCAACACAGACCGGAGATTTCTGCTGGGAAGACGTTGCCGCAGATTCAAAAACCAGCTTTGATGACCCCAACCTCACCCCCAGGCCCTCAAACTGCCGTTTTTCGTTTTCTTTAAGTATCGTACAAACATGTGTTCAAATTTATAAGTATAATATTTAATATGAAATTTCTCTGTAGCAGGTTCTGAAAATCATAACGTTGGTAACGAGAAGCAAGTTATATTTTTGTGCCCTTATTAATAATTTGAACAGCCTCTAGTGCTCCACCCATCATCAGGCCTGCTGACTGGATTGGACTTGAAACTGTAAGTACGGCATAGCCGCATAAAATCTATTGGCGAAATATAACCGCTTGCCGCGACCACGGATTTAGTTAGTTTTTTTTTATTTTTCAAAGTGAAATAAATGCTTAACGTAAGATTTAGTTTAGATCAAATTTATACTTATAAAACAACACACATTTTTGTACGATTCCTCTCACCGAATTCGTTAGGAACTCTATATATTTGAAATTATTGTTAATGCTCCTATTATATAAGTGGGATACGAAATCCGATGTTATCTTCTTATCTTAATGGCATATGCCAATTTTTTCTTTGAATTTGAATATATGTATGAAATGATGAATTGGTGAGTTAGTTTATTTGGGCACCTGACGTAAAAGATTTAACAGCCACAATATGGGTAATACTGAGTTTCCTTAGGTATTACAAGGTTGGGTGGGTAAAGAGAAGGCAATGACATCTAGGTCCTTCGAATAACACCCATCACCTCTGCATAAAAATCCCTATTTAGGTGTAGTCCTTTATTCCTTATCTCTGTCTTCATTTTACTTATGTAGCGCATAAGTACTTACTAACCACCCCATTTTCCCTGAGCTCAGCCGAGCCACTAAGACAGAGAGTGCACTCCGACACCCGCGTGTTCGTTACACCATGTAGACACAGATTTCACAAGGAATGTCTTCTGGAGCATCTGAAGACAACTGCAGCCTGTCCGACATGTGCGACTAGTTGTATTCCCGTACAACTAACATTTTCCAACAACACATTAGCAGCAGAATTAGATTCACTAGCGTTAGGATCAGCAAGTGTTAATACTTCTAACGAAAATGTAAGAAAGTCAGCCACAAAACCCTACAGAGGCAAAGGCAGACCTAAATACGGCAGCAAACCCGGAGTTAATACTAGATCACAACAAAAGCAAGTAGAGAGTAGACTTGAGGCTTTCAATGCAAATTCGCAGATCGAAATAACGAATATATCAATTCGGCTATTGACAGTCAGCAAGTAAGGATAGTGCAAGATTTGTCCAATATATTAAGTCAGAATATTGAGTCTTCCATACAAAAGCATCTAGCTTCACTCCAACTTGGCCAACAACAAGCAATCAGACAAAGCCCCAATAGAGAAGAATCAGAAACCTTCCAAAGACCAAGAGTAGACCTAGACAATTCAGGAACGAGCAGAGATCAACTTAGATCACTTAGTTGCATTTCCCCTGGAAAAGCGTCTAGCATTATCCAGACGTGGCGAATTAAATTCGATGGTACAAAGCAGGGTATGAGAATGGAAGATTTCATCTATCGAGTACGATCACTGACACGACAAAATTTAAATAACGACTATCAACTGTTATGTGATCATTTATATTTATTATTTGCGGGTAAAGCCAGCGATTGGTCTGGAAATTTCATAGTAACCATAGCAACCTTACCTGGGAAATATTTTGTGTCGAATTTCGGGGAAAACGAAGTTTTTGACGACTACCAGTATGCCATTGAAGACTTAAGCGATAGACTTCAACAAGGCATGTCAGAAGAACAGTTGGTAGCACTCTTAATTAGAAATGCTAAATCCAGTCTTCATCATGAGTTACTCCATCTGAAAATCATAAACAGGTCACAGTTACGAGTAGAGGTACGCAAGCACGAACAGTTTTATAACGAAATTAAATCATTTAAACCACGCACGCTTCGCTCATACGTTAACGAATTGACTGAAACCTATGAAAAATTAGACCAAACAATTGATAAGAATCATGCGAGGAAGTTCTTGCTATAACAGCAAAATCAACTAGTCCAAAGTGTTGGAACTGCGACCAACATGGTCACCGTTTCGATGACTGCTTAGAACAGCGTAGTATCTTTTGCTACGGGTGTGGCGCTAAAGATGTATTTAAGCCGCGATGCCCAAAATGCAATCCAACGGGAAACCGAACATCGGGTGTGTTTCCCAAACATCACAAAACACACCCGTAAAACCTGTCGAATATAGTTTCCAAATGGTAAATAGAGCCCAGGAAACACAAACAAAATCTATTTTAAGTAAATAAGAACCCTATCATGTTCGTTTGCAAAACTACAATAAGGTACGCGAAAGAATATTTGGAGGAATAGATTATGTAAATTATATTAAAAAACCCAGACGTTCAACTATACGGATAAGAAAATTTTGGAAAGCGATTCGCGCTAGCCACCATAAGATCGTTTCAACCATCTTTACTCAGGTTGACGATCGATTATATACGTAAATCACGATAGAAAACAGAAAATATAAAGCTTTGCTAGACTCAGGAGCAAACATTAGCTGTGTAGGCGGAATGGCTGCCAAAGAATTGTTAGAAACCGGTAATTATAAAAAGTGCTCAGATAGAATCCATACGGCTAATGGAACACCAAGTAGAGTAGTAGGTAGACTTGAAACCAAAATTAAGTACCGACAAGTCATTAAGACGGTAGAGTTATTCATTATTCCCGAACTTAAACAAGACGTTTACCTGGGAATTGATTTCTTTAGGAAGTTTGGTCTACTAGACCTTATCGCTTCACCTCTAGAATTACAGAATTGGATGTAGGATCCGATTACTCAGAAGAACTACCGAAGTATCATAATTTATCACCAGAGCAACAGAAACGACTAAATGTAATAATAGGAAACTATCCATCATTTGAATTAGAAGGACTTGGCCGCACTAAGCTAATTGAACATACAATCGATGTCGGTTCAGCAGTCCCCATAAAACAACGAACTTGGCCCGTATCACCCGCTAAAGAAAACCTTATTTTTCCTGAAGTAGATATGATGTTAGCCCTAGATGTTATTGAAGAATCAAACAGTCCCTGGAGCAGTAACTGCGTCCTAGTTCAGAAAGGAAGTAAAAATAGATTGTGTTTGGATTCGCGTGAGGTTAATCGAGTGACCAGGAAAGACGCTTACCCGTTACCGCATATCGACGGTATTTTAAGTCGTCTTCCCGCAGCACAGTATATCACTGGTTTAGATATGAAACATGCATACTGCATACCAAATCGTTGTACCAATATAAGATGATGCCTTTTGGTCTTTGTAATGCCGCTCAAACTCTTTGTCGTTTAATGCGTAACCAAGTTTTTTATACCTCGACGATCTTTTAATCATGTCTGATACTTTCGATTCACACTTACTTTTACTTCAAGAAATAGCATTATGTTTGCGTAAAGCTAATCTTACCATCAACATAAGCAAATCTAAATTTTGTATGCGTGAGATAAAATATCTTTTTTTATTTTTCTTGAAGGACATCTAATGACAGACACGGATAAGATAAAAGCCATTAAAGAATTTCCAACTCCGACTACAGTAAAGCAGTTAAGACGATTTTTAGGATTATCCGGCTGGTATCGTCGATTCGTCGAAAAATACGCCACTATTTCCTTCCCTCTTACGGAATTATTGAAATCCAGGGGTTCCTTAAAGTGGAACGATCCCGCTTCCTTAGCTTTCGAAGACTTAAAAACTC
The DNA here is from genome assembly GCF_018902025.1 of Drosophila willistoni. Classification (NCBI taxonomy): domain Eukaryota; kingdom Metazoa; phylum Arthropoda; class Insecta; order Diptera; family Drosophilidae; genus Drosophila; species Drosophila willistoni. The sequence goes on along the minus strand of NW_025814645.1, from coordinate 61,366 downwards.
GTTTGACCATTGCACCAATACTAATCACTCCAGACTTTTCAAAACAATTTATTTTACTATGCGACGCAAGCACTGTTGGCATAGGGTGCGTTTTAGCCCAGGAACGAGATGGAGTCGAGTTACCCATCTCTTACATGTCCGAAAAATTATCAAAAGCCCAGCGAAATTATTCAGTAACTGAACTAGAATGTTAAGCAGTAATCAAGGGTATAAAAATATTCCGACCATATATCGAAGGACAAGATTTTGTAGTTATCACAGATCACGCTTCACTCCAATGCGCCAGAAAGACCTATCAGGTAGACTCGCAAGATGGTCAATGAAGTTGCAATCTTTTTCGTTCGTAATATACACAGGCGAGGTCCTGAAACGTAGTCGCTGACGCGCTATCTAGACAAAACGAGTTAGAGGAATCTGAATTTGAAATGAGTACTTCTATTGTAGATATACAATCGGTACATTTCAAATCAGTAGAGTAACTAGAACTGATTGAACATGTTCAAAGTAATCAATCTAAATTCCCTGATCTAAAGGTTATAGAAGGATTCGTTTATAAAAGAACCGTTTTTAACAATGTTGTTGAGTCTCGAGAAGATACATCATGGAAATTGTGGATTCCATCTGCCCTAGTACCAGAAGTCTTACAACAGGCTCATGATTTACCAAGTTCAGCTCATTGTGGAATGGCGAAAATGGTAGAAAAACTAAAACGATATTTATTTTGGCCACAAATGGTGAGCCAAATAAGAGCTTACGTTTCCAATTGTGATATTTGTCGTTCAACGAAGAGTCTAAATATTGTGCTAAAACCCCCTATGGGAAAACCTTTAGTTTCTGAACGTCCGTTTCAAAAACTTTATTAGATCTCCTCGGCCCATATCCTAGAACTAAGAATGGAAACATCGGACTCATAGTAATCGTCGACCATAACACCAAGTTTCATTTTTTGAATCCCATTAAGAAATTTACTGCGCCAAGGATTTGTGAATTTTTGACAAGAACCATATTTTACACTTTTGGTGTGCCCGAAGTCATTCTTACCGACAACGGATCCCAATTTAAAAGTTATTTCGAAGCCTTCTTAATTAGTTTTGGTGTATCTCATCGGTTTACGGCTATATACTCGCCACAAGCTAATGCCAGCGAAAGACTTAATAGATCTATCCTTTCCGCAATCCGTGCATATATTGGCGAAGATCATACCAACTGGGATGTACATCTGAACGCGATTAGTGGCGCGCTTCGGGCTAACGTACATCGAAGCACCGGCTTTTCACCATATTTTCTTACATTCGGTCAGAATATGATACTTAACGGTAACGACTATACTCTGTTAAGAAAGTTAGATTTGTTAAAGGACGATACCATGTTAAATCACCCTGATTATCTACAACTGGCCAGACAAAAAGCACAAGAAAATATTGATTAACGATTGATTAACGAAGTCCGTTTTATTATTGAATTAGTAGACAACCACGGCAAAATCCTAGGAGTTTTTCACTTAAAGGACATTCAAGTCAAGAAAAAGCGATTGTTTGTGGAGGGCGGAAAACCGACTAAGCCTGAAATGGTTGGCGGGTGCCAATATCTTCAGGGCTCGTACGTGAGTAGAGTGATTAAAACGCGCGAAAAACTTCGTTTTAATTAATGATGATTTATTGAATTCACTAGGTATACCGACACACACACGAAATGGTTCGGTTTAATACAGATTGACAATTCGAGAAAAATATACAGGAGATGAACGGGTGTTCGGGTGAAAATCTCGATTCGTAATAAATGGCGATGCCCATTGGAAAAAACCAAGTCACCCCTCCTGGTGTGACCGTAGATGCCGAGGATCAAAAAACCCTCCTCACTCCTCACTGCTCCGCTCACTGCTTCCCTGGCGTGAACATACCGCCCCCCTTGCAACATGTTGCAATTGCCACCCTGGACATATAAAGGATGGGGGACGGCAACGTCCTGGAGCGCCTAGATCCCACAGGAGCCGGAGACGACCCATCCGAACACGGTGCTCTGGGCTGCGGATACCGCATGACCGGGCACACGCCGGTTGGATGAGTCGGATAGAGTCTCCCGACACCCGGACATAACGCCGCCGATAGAACTTGGTCGGACCTCGACTCGAGGACGGCCGTACAGGCTTGGTCGACCCCGACTTTGGTCACAGCTAACCCCAGGGACCGGGCAAAGGAGAGATTGATGCGGCTCTCAGCCGCACACGCATCGAGAAGGACGCGGTTCTCGAAGGATTTCGAGCCATTGCCCAACCGGAGGACTGCGGTTGGCAGGACAGTCGTTGTCCTGGCGTGGAGCAGGGAGGATAGAGAGATTCGGGTGCGCATCTGGGGAAGCGGAGCGGTCGGACGATGATCGGAACGGTTGTAGCGGGGGTGCAGCACGCCCGGAGGGGGGTGATTGGCTGCGACGCCGGGCGGAGGCACGTTGTCTCGGCGGTTGGTCGGCCATGTGGAGCAGGGTATGGTGCCTTTGCCCGCCGGCCCGTCGGCAACCATGGCGAGTCCGGCACGCGTCGAATGAATGCTCGTGTGCCAAGCAATTGGGACAATACTTATTGATAAGCACCGCCCGGAGCCGCTTTTCCCCTCGGAGTTCAGGAAGCGCTGACACTGCCGGAGTGCATGAACCCCCCGACAGACCCGGCATCGGTACACGTTCGTGCCCTGCGGAGCAGCTCGTTTGCTGCGGTGGTGCGGCAGACGCGTGGGGGCCATGTCGCTATGAAGGGTCGAGCTGAACGAACTGTAACGAAAAAAATTACGTAGGGGAGTGGATTAGTCTATGCACGGGAACGAACAACATGCACGGAGACGAGGACATTCGGAGGAACATAGAGGGATTGGGAGTCACGATAAGGTTTTAGGCTCAGGACTCCTTGCAACAGAATGAGCTTCGCTACGGGTCTTCGGATAGACCCACGCGTGGTGGTGACATCAGCCACTCGGACGAGACCGTCAGCCCCGGGCAGAGTGCGCTCAATTCGCCCTAAGCGCCACTCGTTGGAGGGGAGATGATCTTCGGACACGATCACGAGGTCGCCGGTCTGGATGCTGCGAGTCGGTGATTTCCACTTGTTCCGTTTGTGAAGCTCCTTGAGGTACTCACTCTTCCAGCGGCGGCAGAAAGCCTGCTGGATTGCCTTCAGTCGCTGCCATCGGTTGATCAGTGACATAGGTCGACCAAATTTCCGGTTCCGCAATGGATAAGAGCGGTCCTCCAATCAGGAAATGTCCCGGCTTAGGGCCAGCAGATCCTCTGAATCTCGCTCATGGGAAGATTGGCCTGGAGTTTAGGCACGCTTCGATCCTACACAGGAGAGTGGAAAGTTCCTCGAAGGTGTATTTGACAGTGGACGAGGACTTGTAAAACAGGGTCTTAAAACTTTTGACCCCTGCTTCCCACAGTCCTCCCATATGGGGCGCGCTTGGCGGAATGAAATGCCAGGATAAAATGTGCTGGGAAATGCCTCATTATATCAAGCTTGGTGGCGTTCAGGAAATCTTGTTCGACGCCTTTGAGGCCCCACGATGGTTTTGCCATTGTCGGAGTAAATGCGCTGTGGGCATTGTCTCCGTGCGACAAACCGAGAGAAGGCTGCAAGAAATCTTTCAGTGGTGAGGTCGGAGGTAGCCTCGAGATGGATTGCCTTCGTGCTGAAACACACAAAGACGCAGACATAACCCTTAGTTATGCCCTGCAAAGTCAATGCCCGTGTGGGTGAAGGGCCTGGAGTACGTGATGCGTTCTCGAGGGAGATCACCCATCATCTGGGTCTGTAGTCGTCGACGATGAACGATGCAGACTTTGCACCCCTTGATGTGGGACTTCACCATGTTCTTGATCCGTGGGATCCAGAATTTGGTGCGCAGATACCGCACCATCAGTTGATTGCCGCCATGCAACGTGATGCGGTGGGCGAATTCCACAAGCAGGCGAGTGAAATGATACTATAGGGGAGGAGAATAGGGTGACGTTCGTCATATCGGAGCTGGTCGAGAAATGGATTCAGATTGAGTAGCGTGCTGGATGATGGCAGGGTCGCCCTTCCCCCAGGGCCCGTATCTCCGCGAGGTATTCCCTCCGTCATTGGTGAGGTGAACCGTGGAAGGCGTCGAAATCCTTTTGGTGGCGAAGCGTAGGATGTACGCGATGACTCGTAATGCCCTACGATAATCCGAGAAACGTTCGCTGACGTCCTCGAGTAGGGTGGTCGCGGTGGTGTGGCACTGGACTCGTTGCTCCAGCTGGGTGTCTGGGAGTTCGTTATGGGGAGTTGGCCAATACTCGGGGGCTCGCTGGAGCCAGTCCGGCCCATGCCACCAGAGTCTGCTGGCCGATAACTCGGCCGCGGAGACTCCACGGCTCGCCAGATCAGCGGGGTTGTCCTCGGAGCGCACATGTGACCAGCTTTGGCCACTGGTGCTTTTGGAGATGCTGGATACCCGATTGGCCACGAAGGTGGACCAACTGCACGGGGGTTTATTGAGCCAAGCCAACACGATGGTAGAGTCGGTCCAAAACTGGGAGGTTGCAGGTGGGATTGGGAGTTCAGGAACGATCGACGCCAGAGATCGGCTAGCAAACCGCTCCGCACAACTCCAGCCGAGGCAGCGAGACTGTTTTGACTGGAGCTACACGGGTCTTAGCCGTTAATAAATGGACGTCTACTTGATCGCCGTACCGAACCCGCACATATAGGGCTGCTCCATACGCTTTCTGTGACGCGTCACAGAAGCCATGAAGCTCCCACGAGAGCTTATCGCTGGTGTTTAGCCAACGAGGAATGCGGAGTCGACTGAGGCCTGGGTAATCCTGCAGGAATTCGTGCCATTGCTGCAGCAGGAGAGGCGCAGAACATCATCCCAGCCCAGTTCGGTAAGCCAGATTTGTTGCATGAATATCTTCGCTCGGATGACAAATGGGGCTAGCCAACCAGCGGGGTCAAAGAGTTTAGCGATATGGGACAGAACCTGCCTCTTGGTGATCGACTCCTTCAAGTGGGGGTCCGCTACGGTGAAGAAGAAGACGTCCTCGGCAGCTTGCCAGCGGATGCCCAAGGTTTTTGCAGTGCTCGCGTCTTCCAGCTCGAGAAAGTCCTCTCGCAGCAGGTGCTCTCTCGGAATGGCTTGAAGTACTTCCTTCTTATTGGAAGTCCACTTCCGAAGCGGGAAGCCCGCAGATTGGAGGGCCGCTTGAAGCTCTCGTATGGCGAGACGGGCGTCGCTTCAGTGTGAGCGCCGGCAAGGACATCATAAACATACATGTAGTTCCGAAGGATTTCGCTCGCCTGAGGATACATCGCTTGCACGTCTTGTGCCAGTTGTAAAAGGACTCGGATCGCCAAGAATGGCGCGCAGTTAACCCCAAACGTGACAGTTTGTAACTCATAATCCTGAATATTGCCGCAGCGGTCTCGGTAGAGGATTCGCTGAAAGGGGGTATGCCTGGGGTCGACTCGGATTTGTCGATACATCTGCGTTACGTCGGCGTTGAAAACGACGTTGAATCGGCCCCAGAGTCGATCAACGCCCGAATATGGTGATCCACACCACGATGGTGCAGAGTGACAATCGCAGTGCCTAAAAGGCCTCTGCCTGGGGTAGATGCAAAATAACTTTGAGATTTGTGAGCTGGTTGCTCGTGGACGGACGCTCTGTGGCGCTGGATGGTGGGACTTGCGCAGCGGACGGCGAGGGACGGACACATCACTAGGATGCAACAGCGTATGATGACGTTCCTTGCAGGTATGGCAATTATGCGCACTGGAGCAGCCCTTCACTTGATGACCGCGGGCAAAACAGTTCAGACAAAGTCCCTGCTGTCTAATGGTTTCCAGCTGCCTCTGAACAGGCATATCAAGAAAACTAGAGCCGTATTGGGTGATTCTCCCGATGGCACAGCTTACAAGAAGCCGGTTTGAGCTGGGCTTTCGCGGGGAACGCTTGGACCTTCATCGTTGCAGAGGATTTGCGGGGGCCAATGGGATGGCTTGCACACTTGGGCCGACTTATGTTCTTCGGTGGCATCCAGGACACGATACCGATCGGTAAGAAATTGGTTCAAATCGGACCAAGTTGAGACGACAGTCTTATTTGGCACTGATTGCTCCCACAGAAGGATTGTGGCCTTCGGCAATTTGCTAGTGCAGATGGCGATAAGTAAGACATCCCAATTCTCCGTACTAACACCCGAACGCTCAAGCGCGGTAAGACACCCTTGAAACGCAGTCTGCAGCTCTCGCAAGGATTTCCCGACTCGTGCCACCGCGAGAATCTGAAGGAGTTGTCTGGCTTGAGTCATGACAAGCAGACGGCTATTTTCGTACCGTGCGGTGAGGTTCTCCCACGCGGCCTGGAAACCCTCATTCGTCAGGGGGACTTAGCTACGATGGTTCTCGCTTCCCCTCGCGTCTTGGTGTTCATGTGATAGAGCTTCTCCACTTGTGACAAGTACGGGTTGCCGATATAAATGGCGGCGAACAAATCGCGGAATGTGGGCTATGCTAGGCTGTCGCCATCAAATGTCTCCACCTCACACGGAGGAACTCTATGCCCCGCCGGCCTCGACGGAGCGGTTGGCTGACGCATAAGACTCGTCATCTGTGCCGAGAGCTGTTCGATGCGTTCTCCGAACAACGTCCCGCATCGCACGTATTCGTGCTTCGCCTTGATGCGGCTTATGTTTGCCAAGCTTTCCTCGTCGGTTTGGACTGTCAAGGCCTTGTGACAACGGGAGTATTCCATCTCGACAGTTGACCAAAGGGATTTGAGCTGCTCTAAGTGCATTTTAATGGAAAACAAGGGCACTTCAGAAGTTAGTGCTTCACTCTCCGAGCTTCGAACAGAGTCAATGCGTCGCACGCCAGAATGAAATCGGAGAGGGACATTTGGAGTGTTCTCTGCGCTGTTGTGATACGGATCGGGTGACGGGAGCGTCAGAACAGTGCGTCACAACAACGTGCGGGATCTGGGTCTGGGTTGAAAGCTTGGAACGACCTTTGTGTTTACTCGAGTCTTTAACCGAGAATCTGGACCCTGAGGGAGGCTGGACGAAGACGGACGGGATCTTGGGGATTCGCTGCGGCTGCGAACAGACGATAACTTGCGCGAAATATCCGTACGCTTCACGATCGCCGGAGTTATCGGAGGCCGAACCTTCTCCGGAGTTGCAGAGGGAGACGAAAGACCGTTAGACTTCGGCGCAGTCTTGGACGGCTCCGTGGACATACTCAGGGGACGACCTTACCGTCGAACACCGAGTTTGTGGGTTTTTTTTTTGTTTTGGAAAAAACCACAGGAAATGAGAAGTGGACTGTATGAGGACGCAAGAGCTTTCTCACTGTGCACCGCAGGATTGCGGGAGAATTATCTCGCGTGTGGCTCGGAAACGGAGCCCTTTTAATGGGGATAGATGCGGAACAATATACGAACGCACGAGTGCGGATCAAAACTAGCACGTAGACAAAGCTAAATGATTACAAAACAAGTTTGTATGGATTCGTAAGTAACGCTGGGAGTACGTATAAAACAAAACACGGAGGAAATATATAAATAAAGATGTATAGGATAAAAGAAAATACGTTTTTGTATAAATCTGGATCTGGATATATATATGTGCGCAAATACTGGCCGGAAAAAATATATTATAATTTTGAATATGATGGATATATAAATATGGGCCCGATAGTGCTGGAAAAAATATATATATGTATTTATTTATAAATATAGGCGGATATATATATGAGCGCAAAAGGCTGGCCGGAAAAAATATATATATAATTTTTAAATATGAACGGATATATAAATATGGGCCCGATAGTGCTGGAAAAAATATATATGTATTTATTTATAAATATGGGCGGATATATATATGTGCGCAAAATACTGGCCGGAAAAAATTATATATATATAATTTATAAATATGGACGGATATATAAATATGGGCCCGATAGTGCTGGAAAAAATATATATGTTTTATTTATAAATATGGGCGGATATATAAATATGGGCCCGATAGTGCTGGAAAAAATATAAATGTATTTATTTATAAATATGGGCGGATACATATATGAGCGCAAAAAGTTGGCCGGCAAAATTATATAAATAATTTATAAATATGGACGGATATATAAATGTGGGCACGATACTGCTGGAAAAAATATATATGTATTTATTTATAAATATGGGCGGATATATAATTAGGCGAAAAAAGGGAATCGGAAATAATGTGATTTGAATTTGGGACGCTTGAGCCGCCTATCGATATCACGACTCGACTCACGTGTCACCACTACTCCGAAAACAGCTGTCGGCCGCTGTTTATATTTTGATTTTGTTGTTTAATTATGTTAATAATTTTTTTTTGTGATTGTGCGGAAAAAACCAAGAACAAAAGAACGCTTTTACACACTGCGAGTGTTGGGCGCGAAACAAAACAAACGATCAATGCATATGGACAAATGCTTTGATCTATGTATGTACGTACATGCATAAGTACACAGGTGAGTATATAGATATGTGTGCACACGCGTTGTTCACAACAAAAATAACGTAAGTAATTGTCATTTAATTGGAGGTGGGGCGGTGTTAAATCAATGCGCGACACCGAAATGGATTATGTGTTGTGGATATGTACATATGTGCAATGTATGACTATGTAAGTATGTATGTACATATGTAAGCAAGTGCACCGGTTTCCAAAGATGCGCGTGAGGAATTAATTTCGCACCTAATTCGAACGCGCAAGAAATCGCGGTGCATTCGTTAAGTGCTATTAAAAAAAAAACAATATTTTTTTGCCTTTTGTGTTGTGTGAAGGGATTATATGTACATGGATATGTACATATGCGCGTACATCAACAGATGACGATGTATGTATGTACGTAGATACGCGCGTGCGGAAATTAGTTTGGCATTAAAAATAATTATTCCAACACATAAGAAAACGCGGTGAACACTTTGATTATTATTTTTTTCCTATTTTTTATAACACTTTAATTTCTTTTTGTTTTTTAAACTTTTACGCGGACTTGACAAACAGCTGTGGAAATTACATGTACATGTGAATGCATATGTAAAAAAAGTGGATTTGGACAAGTGCGAGGAAAAACATAAATAAAAATGGATAATCGTGGAATGTAAAACGAGAGCGTTGGACAAACACGCTAAGGATTAGGAACTACCATGTAACCTTGGAACAGGTCAGGTATGTACATACAATATGTAAAAGTGTGTAGGTCGCTATGGAGAAGCGGGAAAACCTCACACTTTTATTAGTATGTAGGGGCAAATGAAATGAATAATAAAATTTTGGTACTTATCAGGAATTCCGCCGATGCAAGCTGGAGGAGCGGAAGGATATCCGGCTCGAAGGACCAATGTTTGTGGAGGGGCGGAAGGACCCGACTAAACCTGAAATGGTTGGCGGGTGCCAATATCTTCAGGGGCTCGTACGTGAGTAGAGTGATTAAAACGCGCGAAAAACTTCGTTTTAATTAATGATGATTTATTGAATTCACTAGGTATACCGACACACACACGAAATGGTTCGGTTTAAAACAGATTGACAATTCGAGAAAAATATACAGGAGATGAACGGGTGTTCGGGTGAAAATCTCGATTCGTAATAAATGGCGATGCCCATTGGAAAAAACCAAGTCACCCCTCCTGGTGTGACCGTAGATGCCGAGGATCAAAAAACCCTCCTCACTCCTCACTGCTCACTGCTCTTCGCCGCTCACTGCTGTTCACCCGGTGGCGTGAAAATCCTGTCGTTTTCAGATCATGCTGCTGTGATAGAATTCTCGCTTCATTATCTGTGGTGTAGTGACCGGATTTTCCTCTAAAATATTTAACTTTCTAAAGGAAGAAATTTTTTTTTTTAAATCAACCGCGCTTTCATAAAGAGCAAATAACAGAACGGTTACACTGATACGATCAAGGTCAACTTAATTGCAGGGTTGAGTTTTAGCTTTGTGTACAGTTAACTGATGCAGGCTCATCGCCCAATGAAAAGACGCCACGTCGCAACATTTGAGAAAAACCCGTTAGAAAGCTCTGTTCGCAAATTCTTTTGCATAAGACGCGTGCTTATTCTATTCTGTTCTGCCGAAGCGATAAGTTGCATAAATTATATAGTGATTTTTACTTAAAGAAATTTAAAGTCGTAATACCATGTGGTGGTAAACAAATAAAAAAATCAATTACCAGGCTATCTAGCCAATATCGGTGCAAAGTTGAAGACCAGTGCAGTGTCAAACCTAACCGTTCGGTTAGTTTATTAAAAGTGAAAGAGTTAAAAGGTGATATTTTTTTATATTTAAGTGATGTTATGATTGCCTGACCGGGTAAACTAAATTCATGTTTTCACAGTCCCAGACGTAACAAAGTACCGAATATCCGTACTAGCGCTAAGAGAAAGCCTAGGCCTCGGAATTTGGTGGCTGAAGTTTTCAAATTTGAGGCGACGAACGCCCAATGGTTCACATACAGTGACGTAAGGCGCTGAAGAAGGCCATGAATTAGGCCAAAAACCTAAAATCCACATACACCGTCTTGAGAGGGAGCTGCCTAGACTGCTGAAAATTAGTCGTTGTCATATGGTCACGTAAATACAATACCTCGCACATGTCGCTCGTAGGCCAAACAAAAATATGAAAATCGCCTAAATAAATAAACCCCAATGTATTTAAAGAGAGTGTTAAATTGAGTCCGTATCTCTCCTAATCTGTAAAGATTCACACTTTGTCATTCGATTGGAATCAATCATAACCTAACGTTCCTGAAGCAACGGACTTAAACCGAACAATTTAAATTTAGTTCATTTTCGCCCATTACGAGCTTTAAACTTTTTTTATAGTATTTAAGTAATTTCTAGTTAAGAATCCTACTTTAATTGTTTGTTCTAATGAAGCGATATGCGTAAGGTAACCTATGGAGTATATTTCTTTGTCAGTTATATAATTAATCTAAAACTTATTTAAAAACCACACCACAGCAAATTCAACGTCATCTTGGGCCCAACGATTACAACGAAAAACTGTGAAGTAAGCCAAAGTCGTGAGTAAAGTGTTAATCCTTTAAAATTTTTATATACATATATATATATTACATTTTAAATATCCCCATATGGTTTGATCTAGCACAACCGTTTCCTTCTTTTATATATTTAAGATATTAGTAATTTAAGTAAGTTTTTTGGATTTTAAAGTAATGAAGTTAAGTAAGGCAATTAAAACCTTGGGGTTGCAGTGGGAACCAATTAAAGACGAATTTAAGTTTAAGGTACACTGTGACGAGAACAGAAAGGTGAATAAAAGAGGTGTGCTATCCACACTAGCCAAGATTTATGATCCACTAGGTTGGCTAGCACCTGTAACGGTAATAGGCAAATTATTTATGCAGAAGTTGTGGCTAGCAGAGCAAAATTGGGATCAAGAGTTGTCCGATAACGAAACAACAGAATGGAAACCCTTCAGGGATAATTTGGTCTATCTGGAAAAAATCAGACTACCCCGATGGATCAAGACACAGCCTAATATGTTGTTACAGATTCATAGTTTTGCTGACGCTTCAGAAAAGGCATATGCTGCGGTGGTATATGCTAAAATAGGTGAGGCAGTCACCTTAATAGCCAGCAAGAACAAAGTTAATCCAATCAAAAATAGGAAGACTATTCCTAAATTGGAATTATGTGCAGCACACACAATTGCTACAAAGAGTCCAGCAATCTATTGCTGCTCCATCTGAAATATATGCTTGGAGTGATTCGACTATTACACTGGATAAAGAACGGTGCTAGTAAAGAAAAATTCGTAAGGCGTCGCATAGGGGATATCCTAAAAATCAAAGAAATAACATATCATGTAAAATCTGAAGATAACCCTGCAGACGTAGCAAGGGGTATTTATCCAAATAAGCTAAAGGATTGTGAATTGTGGTGGAATGGGCCAAAGTGGCTCGGTGAGGCAAAAAACAAATGGCCTAAACAAAAATCAGATGATGACAAGGTTATGGTAAATTCCGTACTATTAAATACAGAGAGTAAGTATTATGCAGGAGCTAATTGAAAAGTATTCCTGTATGAATAAGCTGGCCAGAATTACGGCATATGTATTAAGATTTATTAGCATTAAAAAAAGAGATAAGGTGTACCCATCATATCTAACCGTCAATGAGCTTAAGAATGCTAAAAATTTTATAATTAACACCAACAAGCATATCAATTTAGCAGAGAGATATCATGTCTTATGCAGAACAAGCAAATTGACATGAATAGCAAAATGTTGTGTTTAAATCCATTTTTGGATAACGATGGAATATTGCGCGTGGGGGGAAGATTAAGAAACGCCCTTAAAAAATATCTGAGGGAATGCGTTACTTGTGCCAGATATCGCCAAGTAACTGCGGAGCAAATTATGGGTAACCTACCCAAAAACAGCGTAACGGTGTCATCCCCATTTCATAACACGGGGATTGATTTTGCCGGTCCATATAATATAAGATGCTCAAAAAACCGGGGACAAAAAACATTCAAAGGGTACATAGCAGTATTTGTGTGCTTGTCAACTAAGGCAATTCATTTAGAAGTTGTTAGTGACTTGACAGCTGATGCCAAGACGCAAGTAAGACGGGGTAAGTGCGCTAACATATACTCCGATAATGGGACGAATTTTGTGGGAGCAGCTAGGAGACTCGATGAAGAGTTCAAAAAATCAGTTCAAGATAATGTTCAAATTGCTCCTATTCTAGATCGAGAACAGATAAGCTGGCATTTTAGCCCCCGGCAGGACCTCACTTCGGAGGTATTTGGGAAGCTGGAGTAAAATCAGTCAAGTATCATTTAAAAAGAGTAATAGGAGATAGTAACCTCACATATGAGGAACTGGCAACTTTATTGTGCCAGATAGAAGCCGTACTAAACTCAAGGCCGTTGTATACGACGGGTGAAGATATGGACAATAATGAGGTGTTAACTCCTGGTCATTTCTTGATTGGAAGACCAACATTAGAAGCAGCTGAGTCCATATCAGAAGAAAAAATTGGAAATTTAGACAGATGGAAATTAATTCAGAAAATGAAAAAGGATTTCTGGTTGAAATGGAAAGACGAATATCTATATACTCTCCAGCAAAGGAATAAGTGGCGACGAACCACAGAAAATTTAGAGAATGGACAGGTCGTACTGATTAAAGATGAGAATTGTAAGAGTGGTAAAAGTCAAATTGCAGGAAGGGTCAATTACAAGGCCTATTAGTAAAATCTGTCCACTTGTTGGGGTAAAATCATCCGAAGACGTTGAGGAGAAGCGATATCGGAAAAGTACCAGATTCTGTAATCTGTCCAAAGTAGGAACCGTAATGATGTTAGCAATGTTGGTGCTGCTTTGTCAACTTTCGAATGCAGCAAGCATTAAAGATAATCGAACAAAAATTACGGTAAAAGAACTAAACGCAACAGCCGCATTATATTTAGATCCAATGGGTGAAGTGGAAGTAGTAGCGTCCTCATGGGATCTGGTTATATACTATGACATGTCGGCCTATTTTGAAATGCGTAGTCAAGGTGACAGAATGATTCCCAAATTGAGGGATTTATGTCAAAAATTGTATAATTTCGAAGACCAGTGCCATTTTGTATTAAACAGCACGGTAAAACAAATTACGGAAATCGAAGAAAATAATAGATTGTTCATGAAACAAAATAAGCCAAGAAGCAAACGAGCACCGTTTGAATTCATGGGTTCACTGTACCATATATTATTTGGCATCATGGATGCGGATGACAGGGTGCAGATGGAAGAAAACATGAGAAGTTTACTGACAAATCAGCAAAACTTGAAACATCTAGAAGAAAAGCAGACATCGATAGTAGACTCCACGGCAAACATTCTTAAGACAACTATAGATGAAATAAATGATAATTTTCATAACATGAACAACCGAATCGAAAATATGACAGAATTACTGAAAGAAAGCTATTACGTATATAGAGAATCCATCCAGTTCTTCATGATTGTAAGGCAATTAAGTTCCGTGGTTGATGAATGTGAAAAAATTCAGACAGGAATTATAAATCTTTTAATAGACATTAACCATGGTAGGTTGAACCCTAATATTTTAAAACCAAGCCAAATGAAATTGGAAATAACAAAAATAAAGGACAAGTTGTCCGAAGCATTAGTACTACCAGGTAAAAGGACAGGTACTGAGTTAAAAGATATATATACTCTGTTGACGGCCAAGGGTATTTTCATAGATAGAAAAATAATTATAAATGCAAAAATACCACTGTTTGGTAGTCATCCGTCTTTTCTTTATAAAGTTATTCCAGTGCGTGTACGATTGAATAATAATCAAATGGTAATGGTTCATATAGATAGTCAGTACTTAATATATAATTTTGAAATAGACGCGTATCATTTAATGTCTGAATCAGCTATGCAAAAATGTCGGAACTGGCAGTCGAACAGGAGAACGTGAGAAGGAAGTTGGCCATGGAGTGGTGCCAATGATAATGCTTGTGAGCTGACACCTTTTAAACAGAATACAAAATCTAACTGCTTATACACAACGATTATTGAGACAAGATCTTACTGGGTAGAATTAGATAGCAGCAGTAGTTGGTTATTCAAGGTACCACCTAAAACTAAGGCCAGAGTCCAATGCGGTAACGAACAGCAGGAGATAAAATTCTGGTAGCTCATCATAGCGTTCAGTCAGAGTCCTACATAGCTATTAAAACTTCGCACGTAGGCGATATTAGTAACATAGCAAATATAGCTTGGAATCCAGTAGAAGCAAACATAGTAAATCATTCAGCAGAATTAGAAAAAATAGGAAGTCAATTAAAATCGTTAAAGGAACATTATATTGAATTACTAGGCTTAAATTTCCATCATGTAACTGGTCATGCTTCCTTAATGTTAGTCATCTTACTAATGATAATATTAATAATAGTTTGTTTAAGACAACTTAATAAAAATAAACGAATCCTAATCGCCCCATTTGGCGGCCCCTCGCAGAATGTTTAAGATTAAACAACGGTTTCATTTGAAATGGCTTCACCAAATCAGATGCAACAAGAAATATACAAAACGAAAACAAAAATATAACACAAAAATAAGTCATAAAGATTCATATGACAATTATTGCTTAAAAACCAAACTGAACATGCATCCACACTCTGTGGAAAACACTTAAGATTACAACAGCGGCGCGTTATTAAGTGGCCAACGCTGAGCATGAAATATAAACAATTTTCAACCCCCGAAAACATGGGTCATTAGAATAAGTATTTTTAAGAACAATTGTCGCCTCCTAGTGTTTAAGAGTTCATGTACACACAACACTTTAGTAAATAAAATCAGTTCATATTTTGAATTCAACGAATGAAGATTGGGTTATTTTCCTTCTCTCCGGGAATCCCTATTCAGCATGCATCATTAATGGAAAGAATATCCAAATTCTTTGTGAAGTGAATCCATTTACAATAAATGATTTTATATATTCACACATTAATAACTTTCCAAACAGAATAAATGTATAAAGAGAGTATTACCTCTCAAGTCAAGTAACTTGTACCTTGTGTAATTAGTTAAACTTCCAAATCATAGAAACATTTCATAAATTGCAGACTAATGTGGCCGACATGGCCAAGTTTCAAGGATAGTTGCAGGTTGCGCATTAATTAGTGAAGTGAAAGTGCTTTATAATGTGGTCAATGCCTCGCACAGCAGAGATTTTGGTTTAAATGAAGGATGCCAAACATTTAGTAGAGATTCATAAGTGTTCTAAGTTCTTCTACACTTATTAATTTGTAAGAATCAATATCACTTTGGTATGTATATAAATGGCACTTAATACTAGTGGTTGCTGTTGCTAATTATTTTTTTATTCGACTTCATTAGTTTGCAGAAACTAAGTTAGTTGTGGTTAAAACATTGTTGACTACTTAATCTGTAATTCAGATAACTGAATATTTAAGCTCCAGCACAGAAAAAGAAACGACTCTGAATTCTAATCGCTTAATGAATTTATTTACTTGCCTTTACTTTCTCCCTCACCTTTTTCGCATTGAAGTTAACTGCAGTCAGTGGCCCTGTGGCCAACCACTTGAATCTGTCCCACACAAACCGCTGGCAGCATGAACCTTTCTTATAACCCAAACTTCCCCCTTTTCGCTTCTTGGTAAACTTGCTCAGTTTGTTGTGTGATTTAATCAAAGTTTGCAGTTGGAGCCAAATCTTGCCCTAGCTAGCGAGTTGTGCATTTGCCTGGCACACCCGCACCCGGACTTGCAGTTGTGGCTGAAAAGGGAAAAGGGACAGGGAATGAGAGTTTGTAGCTGTTGTGAATTTACTTTGCACTTTCTTCCACACGGCCGAAGTTGGCAGCTGCTGCTGGATGGACTTGGTCTTGAAAGTCGGCTCTTGTTCTCGCCTGCAGGATATTTGCGTAGCTGTACCTGCAGTTAGCCCCAGCCCTCCTGTCCGCATCTCAGCTCACCACTCCCTTCATCGGTGCCATCTGCTGGGGATGCCGCTTTAAGTGCCAGCACGAGCTTAAAATGCAATAAAAACCATTAGCCAGAACGACTGCGCTCCATGACCGCGTCCAGGACCAGGACGAAGGTCTTTCGTCTATACCAAAGTGTAACAGAAGAAAGCCAGGTCAACAATCCAGGTAGAAAGGGCGGCACAGGCACCGGCAAGACAACAAAAAGCAGCAACAAAATGCGAAAGTATAGCGAAAATCAACTTAACTGAATTGAATGAAAAAGTTTTAAACTTCGGGTGCCATAAACTCTGAATGCGGTTCAATTCAATATCTTCCTGTCCAACAATGAGAACAAACCAAAGCGGGGGGGAGACGGGAATGCGATGCATTCATGGGTGTAGCAAAGGAACTGGGGTCTGAAGACTTGGACTAAATAACTTGTTTTCTGATACCAAAGTTGAGGTATATTTTAATGGAACCTTTTAGAAATTCAATTTGTTGATTATTTTTACACATTTAAAGTCTAAAATTAATATATCTATCATTATTTTTTCATTAACAAGTGCTATAACAATTATTGAACTAATTCTCTTTTAATCTTCTTTAGCTATTACTGAAGGTCCATTGGTTAGCTGTCCTAGCACTCCTAGCAGTGTTACTCCTAAAAGGCCTGTAGGTCGTAAAAACCATTCAGAATATCAAGTCTCAGAGATGGAACTTGAGTTCAAATCAAATATGTATTTGACCCCAGAAAAGTTGTAACGATCCTTTTTCGTCCTTCAGGATAATTTCAATCTTTAGGGCGAGGTTCGGCACAACAAATTTTAATTTGCGCCCCAGTGAAATCACGACACAATAATTTATGTATATATAAATGTACGTTGGAGTTTATTTCTATATTTTGGGTTTCTTTTGGTTAAATGTTTATATAAATCATATAACTGCTTCAGACTTTTGGTTAAATGTTTAGATACGATTTTACACTGATTCGGGTTGATGCTTGTATTGACTGTGTACTTGTTGTAACTGTATTTAGATTTTGTTGTTGTTTAAAGAGTCTAAAAGGTTACTCGTAAGGCCTTATAACTCGATGACTTGCTCGTACTTGTAGATTGCTAGGCGCCAAATATTCTTAAGGTTACTCGTAAGGCCAAAAGATATTTGTTGCTTCGCTTGCTGATCAGGACTCGATGACTTGATTGCTTGATCTCGACTCGACGACTTGATAAATGCCCTGACTTGCTGCTCCAGAATCACTTGGTGTGATACCGCTATACAGCCGGTGATTTTCCATCGGCCCATCGCTTTCATTTACGCTGTTGCTATGCGTGGTGAAAGTCCAGTACAAGTCCTTTGCGCAGCCGCATCCACTTTCTGGCTGCTGCGCGCCCATTTAATTCCTGTCCTTGTTCCTCCGCTCTGCCCAAATAGCGCCTCTGTTGCTATGCGGGCTTCCATCCTTTTCTGGTTTAGTTCTCTGCTCTGGTCGCATGTCCTCTCTCGTTGCTAGGCGACGCTGTTTTCTCCCATGTCCTTCTCCTTGTGGGCTTGTTCTCTCGAATTTGTTTGCATGGTTGCTCTTCTATATGGCCGTTTACTTTATGTGAGCAACATATTGATTTTTGTTTATTTGGCCGTTTACTTTATGTGAGCATCATATTGATTTTTGTTAATTTGGATTTAGTTAATTTACTTCGATATTAACTCAAATCATTTGTCTACGTCATCCATACGTTATTCGCCTCGTAGACAGCGCTTCCCCAATACCCCAATCCCCCTTTCTTCGGCTTGCACATACCCCCCTTTGCCCATCGAACTTTATCGACGATATTGGCTTTGCTTGATATGCACACGCTTTGTTACGCAGCTACACGCAGAAAAATTAATGCTTCACTTTCTTACATGGCAACTTTAAAAATATTTTGCCATTATTTATATTTTGACCCTATAGGGTAAAAAGTATATTATAATATAAGCGAACATGCATAATGTAATATAAATGTAAGACATACATGTATGCACATATATGTAAATTATTTATTTCCACTTTTCCCTCTGACGGCAGTTGTGACGTCACCAGTGTAGCGGCGGGTAGACTTGTATATCAAAATGATTATGGTGGAGGACTTGACTTCGTCCTCTTGCTGAACGGTTGGCCTTGTGGCTCAACGGTCGTCTGACAGAAACTGATTATAAGAATGGAATGAAATAAAGGCTAAAGCTAAGTACATAAAACAGGAAATACGAATCTACACAAAATACATAAGAAGTACATAGAAAATCATGCGACGGGCTTGTGGTCAGCAAAGCCGACTCAGCATATTCCCAACAAGAACTCAACGCTTGCGACACAACTAAAACGGCTGGCCGTTGCTTCGGCCAATGCTATTTTGATTACGTTGCATTTGTATCGCGCGGGTTGCTTGAAATCATTGCGAGGGCCGTTCGTTGACTTGGCTGTTAACTAGTCCCCCCTTAAGTTTGTTGCCGTCCTCGGTGACACTTAGTTCATTTACCACAGCCTGCAGCTTGAGGGAGTATCTTCTCCGGTACCAGTACTGGTAGATTATGCCAATGCAGCCAATGGTGAGGCTGAGGGTTATACCGACTATGAACCAAACTCGCGAGACCCCTCCGGAATCCACGTCGTCTCTTAGTTGTCGAATTACGTGCAAATTATGTTCATTCATTCTTTGTAGCAATGGTAGGCTAAGAACTTGGTCGTGTCCTGTAATATTCAGCAATTGTGATGCTGCGATGCCTGGACTTTTCTTCACAACACCGTTGTAGTTAATGTATGTGGTATCGTTTATGGTCGCGATTACCTCTGACTGTCATCAGTGGGCCGTCATCTATTCTTATTCCTGCTGGTATCTCATTGACGATGATTATCCCTTCGTCGACTACGGTAACTGGTTCCAGGTGGCTTGGCTGTGTGTGGCATGCTGCTAAACTTCCAGAGTGTAATCTGCTGGCGCAAGTGTCATTAGCCGACTTCTTGCAGAACGTCGCATAGTTGGTTGTAGCGCACTCTGTTACTGCTTGAACTCCATCGTTGCATTCAGCTACTACGTTATCATGTACTTGCAGAACAGTGTTATTGTGGGCAACAGGGAATATCATAACCTTCTTACAAATAGTCTTAACATTAGGGTAATTAATTATTGTGTGGATTACGCTATCTGATTGAAATATTTTTATTTTTGATACTGCCATTAAACTAACTATTGGGACTTCTGTGAGCTGTTTGGTAAAAATGGATTTCAAATCTTCGTGGTCGAGAATTGCTGGGTTTATGATGTTAGATTTGGCAAGCGTTATAGTGAGCATAAGGTTTTGGATTTCGGTGGATAACATTCTATTGCGCGCAAGTAAGGTTTCATACAAATGAGGGGAGTCTACAAACTCGCCTTTCTTTTCTTTACTGTATCAGTTAATAGGTTGATTTGTTTTTGCGCTTCAGTGATTACTATTACTTGTCTGTTGTTTTATTCTAGGAGATCGGCTTCGGTAATCTTAATCCTTTCTAAGTCTGACGCATCGGGCGTGCCTGCGACGACTTTTAACGCTGTTCCTAAAAAGTCTAAACTTCTGGCCATTCTATGGTGTACCGTTAAGCTAGAAAAAATACTCTGGATATGATCGATATCTACATCTAACAATTTTCCAATATGTGACTGAGGGAAAAGTTCTGACAATTTTGTTGCATTATCTATCATGCTCGCGAAATTGGATAAATTTGTAGAGTGTTTTACGTAATTATGTTGTTCCCATACGAAGACGTTGCCATCCAACACAGGAATATAGCTTGCGTGCGAGAAATCGGTGAGAAGTGCGCGAGTTGTGGCCAAAAGTATTAGGGTTACTCCGACGAACCTGAATGAAACGATTAGACTCAATTTTAGTAGCTTTCTGTAATAATCTTATGTGGTATGACCTATGTTTACCTCACATTCTCCTTATGGACCACCCTCCCCTTAACAAGTACAGACGTTCCCAGGTCTGCTTGAATGGCGCCCTCCGTGCACAAGGGGGATAGTTTGTTACCTAATCTTCTGTTATTTTTGAGGTAAACTTTCTCACCTACATCAAACACCCTGTTTTGTCTGTTTGGGTTGTATCTGGCTAATTGGTCTTGTTGGGCTTTTATTAAACGACTTTTGATTTCTTGCTTAGTTTCATCTGGTATAGAGTGGATTACATCGAGTGGCTTATGTCCTGTTACTGAGTGTATAGTTTTATTATATTCTATCGTTGCTCTCATGATAGCTTGAACTGTATCGCTAATTTTTTTGTCCAATTTTAAACACCTGGCAATTTCTATTAATGTACTGTGGAAGCGCTCCACTTGCCCATTGGAGCAGCTATGTAGTGGGGGGGCGTTCACCACGTCGATGTTAAACTGATTCTTCAACAATGAAGCGATCGTTTCGGAGTTAAACGATGGTTCATTATCGCAATAAATAGTTTTTGTGTCCGGAAAGGTATTAATTATCAGTAAAATGGGGTTGACAATATCGGTTATTGCTCGAGAAGCTAAAGGTTGGACAACGGTGAATTTGGAAAATTTATCAATACAAGTTAGGAAAAGCTTCTGATCGGTAGAAAATATGTCAATGTGTAACATTTCTCCAGCAAATGAGGGAATTGGCGTCTCCCCGAGTTCTTGTTTTTTGGGGTGCCTGTTGTACTTGGCAATAGCACAGACTTTACAATTCAGTACAACCTCGTTGGCCAGTTTAGTCATTTTTGGGAAGTAGTAGTCTCGAAGTATTTGTTTTACATTTTCTTGTGCCGCTCTATGCGCACGATTATGTTCGGTGTTGACTATTTCTACCTGTTCGTCTTTGTTAGTGATATCCGACACCATCTTTTTGCAGTGCCAGAACTTGGTTGTCGGGAACAGTGCAACTAGCTCATGTTGGAATGCAGCTAGAGTTGGGAGGTCGCAATAAAACGCGTTTACGACGTCGGGGTTTACAGCAAGTTTTAAAGTTTTTATAAGATCGGTCTTATCTATAAATTGAATTACGTGACGGGTCGTTTTGCCAAACAAAATAAATTTTCTATGCATTGAATAACGTGATTTCTCCAAAGCTATTTGATTTCTGTAGCAATTCAATGGTTATCGGCAGTTTCTATAGTGTATGTAAGGGATATCTCACTGTGAACAGTGGCTATGTCTGACTGCGCTCCGTCTTGGAGAGCGTTAAGCTCTTGCCTAGATAAGGCATCTGCGACAAAATTTTCCTTCCCTGGCTTATAGTGCAACTGGGCGTTATATTGTTCGATAAACGCCTTCCACCTCTTGATTTTCGCATTCGTGTTTTTCTCAGACACTGCGAATGTGAGCGGTTGATGATCTGTAAAAATATGCAACTCTTTTGTACCGTAAAGATAATTCTGTAGTTTGCCGAGAGCCCACACAATTGCTAACAACTCTCTTTCGTTGGTAGCATAATGAGTTTCGCACGTTTTTAGCGTTCGGGAGATCATGGTCATTGGTCTCCCACCTTGAGACAACACTGCTCCAAGGCCAATCGCAGACGCGTCCGTAGTCAAGTTAAAAGGTTTTTTCAAGTCAGGGTACATAAGCATAACGTCTTCCGATGCTAGTATGTTTCTCAAACGGTTAAAGGCGTCGCGCTGGATTCGTCGAATTCGACTGTTACTTTTCTAGACATGTGTTTGCTTACAGTGCCATTTTCGCCTTTGAGTATATTAGTCAAAGGTCTTGCTATGGATGCAAAATCTTTGATAAACACCCTATAGTAGCTGGCTAGGCCTAGAAAGATCTCAGAGAATATAAATTTTTTGGCTCAGGGTACTCTTGGATCGCTTTGACCTTTTCTGGGTCTGTCTTTGCTCCCTCGCTAGTAACAATAAAACCTAAGTATTCAACACTTTCTTTGAAAAACCTTGTCTTTTCTTTAGAGACCCTCATGTCGCCAGGTAAATCTGGTGGTACCCGTATTTAAGATCTAAGGTTGTGAAAAACTTAGCTTTTCCGAGGTTAGCTAAAATCAGTTGGATACTTGGCATCGGATAACGGTCGCCGACGGTTTTCTCATTTAACTTCCTAAAGTCAATGACAAGCCGCTTGTTCTTATTACCGTTGGCGTCTGTCCCCTTCTTATCAACAACCCAGGCCGGGCTGTTATACGCAGATCTTGATGGCCTTATGATGCCATCTTTTAGCAGCTGTGCGACTTCGTTGTTTACAAAATCTGACACGCCTACCGGGTACGGATAGAGCTTTGAATATATCTCCTTATTATCTACAGTTCGGATTCTAGCAACGACTGAAGTATTATAAGGCAGCGCCTCGTTAGGGGTCGCGAATGCACTAATTCTTTTTAGTATCATTTTCTTAAATTCGGCTCTTACAGAATCTGGGACTACGATAACATCGACACGTGTAAAGTTCACATTATCGCACGGATGGTGTTTGAGTACCTCCGAAGTATTACCGTAGTTTATAGTATTTTCCCTTAGGTCCATGGTTACCCCCGCCTGCGTGAGCAGATCGAAGCCTATTATTGCGTCAAAGGTGTCCAGGGTATCTAATAAGAAAAACGTGGCAACCTTCCCAAAAATTACCATTGAACATTTTTGCTGGATTTTACTGGACCCATGAATGGAGTTCACAGTAAATGGGGTTCCGACGGGTGTTACGTTTTTTAACTCCTTTACGGGTTTATCGTAATTTTTTGCCGCCCCAGTGTCGACAAGGATCTTTAATGAGCCCCGTCTTGTGTAGACTGGCCCTGTGGCTTTCCCCACTTGGTGTTATGTCTTAACCTGGACATCGAAGGATCAACGTCCATGGGTTGAGCCTGATTTCTTAACTGTGCCTCTTTGTCCTTCGACGAGGTTTTAGGGTCAGCCTGTTGTGCCCTGTTCTGTCCTTGATTCCCAACAAAATGTGGGTTTCTTTCCTGGCTCCTACCTTGTTTAGCCTGGTTACGACTGCCAAACTTATTATTGTCGCTGTTATGATTTCTCTCTTCTATTACTTTGGCAAACGATGCAGCAAATGCACTCCTTTCAATGTATTTTCAGCCTCACGGGCCACTGCTAGTGCGGATGGTAAATCCTTGGGCTTCGCTGGGATCACCAAGGATTTTAGGGACCTCTTGTGTCCTGCCATGAAGGCATGTAATGCGTCGTCTCTAATTTCTGCACAAAGAATGGACGCAGCCTGTTCGTCATGTGTCATTACTATCTTATTTGTCACGAGAGTAAGCTTCTTTTCTACCTCATCGTAATAATTCATTAGGCTTAGGTCACCCTGCCTTACTAGTTCGAGTTGCTGTCTTAGTACGCGTAAGGACGTTTTGTCTGCGTATGTGCAGTCCAGTCTGGCAATAATGGCGTCGAAATTAAGCACTGTGTTGTGCGACGTAAGGATTGCTCGAGCCGGCCCAGTGATTTTATTTTTAAAAATGGCCACAGCCTCGTAATGCGCCTCACAGCCTACGTATCTTCTGAAAATTTCATATGCGTCTGTAGCCGCTTGTCGCCAAGACACGTACTCCTCATGATTTCCATCAAAGCTAGGCACTGACTTTACAATGTCTAACTTAACTTCACACTTCACGCTAGGGTCAATTGTCACTCTCTGATATACCTCAACCTGTGGGGTCTCTATCCTTAAAGCAGTAACTTGCCCTCTAATGGTCTCGAGTTCCGTTCGGAACTGTCTTGCAGTCTCCTCTCTTGTTCTAAGAGTGCACTGTTAACAGCACCTTCCACTAACGCTTTTAGCAGAGCCGGTTCCATTTCTAATTGATTGTTGACTTCTGGCCTAAATCCTATTTCTTGTTCTTCGTCACTGTCGTACTCTACCATTATATTTCTATAAGCCCAAGTCATGAGCAACCAACGAAGCGCAAAATATTTATTTATTTTCTTGTTTTTTTTCTTTTTTATTTATTTAAAAAAAAAAAAACGCACTTGCATGTCAACAATATCACAATTAACCTGTACCGCAATGCACAATTTCGCGCTGCCAATTCACTCACAAATTCTTTACTTTTTATTTTTATATTTTTTTAAATTTTCATAAAATTTTTTCAATTTTTACCAAACATTCACTTACATGTTTTTGTTTAGGGCCATGGTATTCCTATATAATAGTATATGGTAGTATATGGTATTCCAATATCGTAAGATTAACGGATTCCAGTATAAAGCTTGTTGGGCGCCAATTATTTATTTCCACTTTTCCCTCTGACGGCAGTTGTGACGTCACCAGTGTAGCGGCGGGTAGAGTTGTATATCAAAATGATTATGGTGGAGGACTTGACTTCGTCCTCTTGCTGAACGGTTGGCCTTGTGGCTCAACGGTGTATTAATAAGCAAATAGTTAGCAATATCAGGTTTTAGCCACGTCTCTGTGAAAGCTAGAATGTTATGCTCAAAAGAAAGACTATCTACATAGAGATTAGGAAGTTTAGATTTCAGTCCTCACCCAGGTTAAGGGACGAAGCTAGTTTTTTGACACACCAGCAGATGCTGATGTGGCAGGAATAGTATTAGTTGTTGTTGTAGGCAAGCGAATCGTTGCCGATTTTTTTTTTACAGTATTTTACTATTATATGTTTAGGCCAAAAATCTTCTCGACATATAGTGTCGAAGATATTGGCAGAAACACTAATTTTAAAGGACGAAATGTCCCGAGAATAAGAAAATTTAAACTTCTCCACCGCAATATTCGAGACGTTAACTTTCTTCCGAATATAGGCTATTACATCATCAGATGTGACAACAGGGTCTAGCCTAGAAACAAATATATGTTTCTTTGGTGGTATGCCAACGAAGGCCGCGGTCCCGAAGCGTCAGCCGCAGCAGTAACGTTGGACAAGTCACCCACTGCAGCAGTCAACTTGTTTACGGGCCCTCGATACTTTTAGAACTATCGGCAATTTCCATTGGAATGGGTAATTGCCCAGACACATCGGACACTACAATAGGCATCGTTTTTAAGAGATCATTCCCAGGTGATACCGGTAATTCATTACTAATAGCATTCACAACCGGGCTCTTAAACGATATCAATTGCTGTACATTAGGAGTGGACGGTGCATGAGACCGGTCGGGACGATAAGAGACGCTGGCGGATCTACAGATACAGAAACACCCCAAGGACTGGTCCTTTTACGTTTCGGAGACTCATTCATAAGCGATAAACTTCTGAACTGAGTCTCCACCGCAGTAAACTCCGCTTGGAGTTTATTAAAACCTGCCCTTAAAGTGTCAAAACTATCTCTAGTCCGCCTCATGAAAGAGCGCATCTCATTCTCGACCTCCCGGCAAGCATCACATCCATATTTTAAGCCACCACCTTTAGCAATAGACTCCTTGATTCTGCCTGTGTAACCTGCACACTTAACGTGAACCGCATTGTCACACAACCAACAAAGAATATAATCATGGGAGTCAACCGCATTAGTGGCAACTATGCAATTATTTTTTGAGCAGACAACCATTTTATCAAAAGTTTAATTTAATTACAAAAGGAAATACAAAAAAATAAAAAATAAAAATTCTAAAGGTAAAAAAATCTGTGTATAAGAATATACTGACCAGTTCTGACACAAGGGTTAATGTGCAGAGTAAGCCTTCACAACTAAAGAATAAAAAGAAATGAAAACACAAAAACAAAAACACGTATCACAGAGTCGCGGGTAGGCAAAAGACGAGAGCGCAAATCAATCAAGAATAGGAAAGAGCGGGAGAGCGCGTCAAATTGAACACATGCAACAACAATTTGTACGCAAGAGCGCGAGAGTTAGTTAAAACGGTAAAGACACAAAAGCAAAAGAGATAAACAAAACAACAATACCGCTAATGCAAGTATTGTTGTAAGTTTTGATTTTATTTAAATACGAATCTACACAAAATACATAAGAAGTACATAGAAAATCATGCGACGGGCTTGTGGTCAGCAAAGCCGACTCAGCATATTCCCAACAAGAACTCAACGCTTGCGACACAACTAAAACGGCTGGCCGTTGCTTCGGCCAATGCTATTTTGATTACGTTGCATTTGTATCGCGCGGGTTGCTCGAATCATTGCGAGGGCCGTTCGTTGACTTGGCTGTTAACTTGTATAGTATGAAAAATATATATAATAGCCGATACAAAATATGCATTTTTATAACATTTAGGTAAAAGCAACCCAAGACTCATGACTGTACTTTGTTTTTTGGGGCGATTCGGTAAAAAAGGGTTGTGGGAAAATTCCGCTTGGCATACTCAAATATTTCCTATTGCAGGTAGCGGCCGTCGGAATTATTCTTTTTCACTTGCAGTTTAATTTTTTTATTCGTTTCTTCACATACGATTCGCGCAGTGTAAAGCAGCTTACGCACACAAGCAAGCGCACGCATACATTGACAGTTTAAGCTGGCTCTGTTTGTGCCTACCCCTGGATTGGAGCATCGAGGCCCGCTCTCTTGTGCGTATGCTCTCCAGCCGTTGATTTTTCTGCTTTCTGCCTCCCACGCATCTTCCCGCTGTGAGGAAATTGCTGGTTTGGTCGTATGTGGTCCGATCGAACTTGTTGTATCGTAACGAAATGTTGCGTGTGTTAATTGCAGCAACATGTTGCGAAGCATGATCTTTGGCAACATGTTGCCGGGCATCATGCATCCTTGGTTTTTCATTGCGTTGGTTTTACATGTTGTTGTGTGGGACATTATTGTCAAATATATGCTCCTCACAAAGTGTCAACAGTTGGCTGAGAAATTGCAGCTAACTGATCGTCAGGTAAGTTTAACTATAAGCATCAAAACAATGCATATATAAGGTAGTAATTGAATGTTTCATTTGTTGCAGCTCAAGGCCTGGTTTTCAAACCGTCGTACAAAGGTTAGAAAACTTTCCATGGCTCAGAAAGGACCCATAAAATAGGATGCGTTTCAAATCTCCAACAACGCCCGTGGCTAAAAATGGCCGAGCATATAAGATGCAGGTCAGAAATCAGTTGGGGCCATTTGAAACTCCGGTTTGCCTTCAAATTCAACAAATACATACATATATAGTTTTACATGATTTTTCTTTGTTTCCATTGCCATTTGATATCGTTCACATTCAATTACCACACAACTTTTCACATTGAACAAGAACAATTTATTTATCACGAAATTTGCATCATTAAAATGAAAGAATAATTTCCATTGAAATAATATTAATCGCATTAATTATACGCCACTTGAAGGAATTGCCAATTAATTGCTACATAATCCCACATCATGTCAATATACAATTTTTATAAAATAAAATAAAATATAAAAAAAAAATAACTATATATATATATATGGAATCGACCAAAAAAACAATGTCTATTCTAAGGGTTAGTACAACCAATAATAAGCAGAGGAAGGTTAAGCAAATGTTTCCAAAACGTACGTGTTTCTTGCGGACAGCGTTGCGATTAGAAACCGATTGACAGCATTTCGAACCTATGGATTTATGAAAACCAGCCATACCGGAACTCCATATCCAAGATGTGCCGATACCCTTGATTTCGGAATATTGACGGCACGTCTGGCAGTTGCCAGCAAATTAAAATCAAAAGTAAAATCATCGGATGATGATGGTGAAGAAATTGAATCGATATCTGATACGAACAATGAATGCAGTATATCCAATTTACTGGATTCGGGTGAACCTAAGATGACATCCTTTGAGGAGCGTCGTAAGTTATTTGATTTGGCCGAATTCACAATTTGCAAGGGTCGCAAATTAGGCGATTTTTTTCATTATTCCGACGTTGATATCGATGTCTTGTTGGCAAATAGCCGTCAACTTTTGGGCGGCTCAGCTGGTAATTATTCCAACCCTTACCTCAAATAAATCGCAATCGCTACGTCATTTTAAAGAGATGGAAGCCTTTTTTTGGCTCGAAATATTCGCCTTAACCAAGGCCTTGAATTGGTATGGCCAAAAGTTTTAACAAGCCAAGTTTGACTTGGTCGAGTTTCATTTATAAATATATATACACATCAATACATAACTTCATACACACAAAAACAAGTTAATATAAACGAAAAAGATACAAAAAAAAAGAAAAAAAATAAAATATTGCTTTAAAAATTGATGATTGAGCATGACTTCTTTATTCCATAGACTTTGCATGTGTGTCCCAAGTATGAGATGGACTTTTTTTCTAGAATTTCTGTGTCAAAAAGTACTTATTCCATATCCCTTTACCCCTCCTTTTGTTTGTATAACATCTGTGATCGAAATATGTAAGGAAAAAAAACAATAACATCAACATCAACGCCTTTTCGTTTTTCCGCCTTTTTGTGCTTTTTTCAGCCAGGACAATTCGCAGACATTTCTTTCAGTAAAATCCACTCAACTTCACTCACATACACACACACCCAAGCATATATATAAGCATACAAACTTATACACACAATGACGAAGTTATCTGCGACAGTTCATTGTACTCTTCTGTTTTTATACTATTGCAAAAGAGAGTTTATTGATTTTGGGGGCGGAAGAATCTTCATCTTTATATAGTTTTCTTATTTTTCATAACTCTCTTCTGGTCTATACAGTTTTAATGACTCTATTATATATCGCCCATAGAGAGGTGCCGGATTTAATGAATGCCACTTTGTTTGTTATATATTTAAGCTACATATGTGTGCATTTAGTTCTAGTGTTACAAAAATAAAGGAACGATATAAGTTTCTAATTTTAATCAAATAAGCAGGAAATAATTTACAAATTTATTGGTCACTGCCAAAATCTGATGTCCTGTTCTTTTGCTTTAAGTAATATTGAATTTCGTTTGAAAATAGTTTTAGGTAAATATCATAAGCAGCACTAAAACGCCTACTTGATTCTCAAGATCTTTATACTTTATTATAATGACTTCAAGAAGTTTGCTTTAATTTTATCATCAGATGGAAATTAAATCGTGTGGTTACTTATACTCTTAACTTTTGATAATTTATTCACTAATGCATTTATATGTCCCTAATTTTTAGCATAACCCAGTTCAACTTAAAACCAAGCCCAGTGATATACCTACAACTGATATGAGCTAAGCCTTGTAGACAATCTTCTAGTTTACATTTATTATTGACATTCTGCAGAAATTTCAATCGGTATTGTTCCAGAATGGAAAACCACCATTAGATTCATGACCGTTTATTGTTGTGTAATGAAATGTTACCATATCTAAGGAATACTAGGTTTAACAATGTTGGGAAATGCTTATTTTAGATTTTAAATGATACATAACACATCTCCCCCTTTAAATTATAAACGGCAATTAATTTTTAGATTTTCGGTATCTTGAACCGATTGACTTCCTGGCGAGCTCTTGTACTTTGTCGAACAGGTATACAAGAAGATTGGTTTCGATTTGGAGTTTCATTCGACGTTGCTGCATTTTCACCAGGATCAGGAACAGTTTCTTGAAGGGTATTGGGAAGATCGTGATGCGTTTCTGGCTGGTCTTCTTGTAATTGTGGTGTTGAACAAGGAGCTGGTTGTGGTATTTCAGGAACGAACCAATACTTAGTCGGGTTGTCCTCGGACGTGTTGTCTGACATTCGTGGTTTGATTTGGTTGAAATGGCGCTTGATAAACCATTTGATGTACGTACGACGTACAGCATTCGTCCAATTGGTCGATCGATAGTGCCTTCGATCCACTTTTCTCCCCTCGAGAAATTTCTGGAAAATACCGTTTGATTTCTGCTGTATTTCGTCAGCTCTTGCTTAGTTTCGACAGGCTTTTCGAAAAGTTGACTTAATACGGTGCGAACTGAACGACCGTGAATTAACTCAGCAGGAGATTTACCTTGTGCATTTGGGGTGAATCTGTAAGAAGCAAGATATTTCGTTACTGCTGTTCGTACAGGCAAACCTTCCTGAATATTTTTCTTCACAGAAATTTTAAAAGATTGTACAAATCGCTCAGCCAATCCATTAGAGGCTGGGTGAAATGGTGCTGTTGTTATATGCTTGATTCCATGGAGTATGCAAACTCTTTGAATGCTTCAGAGGTAAGCTGCGGTCCATTATCGCTGACCATAGTCTTAGGATATCCTTCATTGCAAAAATTGAAGACAAAGCTTAGATTGTTTTGGCGGTTGTTACCGATGTTTGAACAGTAAACGGGAACTGCGAGTATGCGTCTACACAAATTAACCACATGGCATCGAATATTGGGCCAGCGAAATCGATGTGGATTCGCTCCCAAGCTGTGGTTGCTGTAGGCCAACTCTGGTATTATCGTGGTGGTGCTGGATTGTTGATCTTGCAGATGTTGCATGACTGAGCTAGCTTTTTTATGTCTTCATCAATGGCAGGCCACCAAACATGTTTCCTTGCAATTTGCTTCATGGGAACAATGCCCCAATGCACACTGGTTGCGTCCATAGGCCAAAAATCAAAAATATCATCACAAAATACTTGGACAAAACGAACACAAATTGACACTAAAATGTTCAATCTTCAAAACGCCAAACCGGGTTTTCCGCAAATCTAACGGAACTTTCTAAAAATAGCATTGAAAGAATGAACTTGTGCACATTTTTGCAGCCCGTTTGAGCTTTGTATGTACTTTGTCATTGCAAATTCGTAATTCAAAGTGATCAAACGTTTGACAAAGTGGTCCGATATTAATAATTTAAAATGGATTTTGTAATTGAAGGTATTTACTTTAATAAATGTTTATTTAAAGATTAATTTGATCAATTCAAACATTTTTGTGTGATTTTGAACGTCTTAACCTTTTTTGTGTATTTTGTGTACGTCTTTTTTATGTTTACTAAAAGTTTTAGTTGTGTTGCCCCCGGATGCCCCTATTGAATGTGCCATCACTGTATTTGTCAATGTTTTAAGGTAATAATCATGAAAAGTTTAGTTTAGGACATTGCAATGTCCCTCATGTAATAGTTTAAGGACTTTTGGACGTAGACTGGTTGGAATCACCATACGATTTGCATCTGACTGTAAGCATAGTAAGTGATCATTAATTGTTAAAGCAAACTTACGATTAAAGTATGGCAATTCGTTGCCACTTTCTAACTTATCTGGCCATCCTACAGAAACGTAGTGCAGGACTTGTTTGAAGATTTTATCGTTATTCAAATGCTTGAGAATGGTTTCTGCATTAACCGGTGGATTGATTTCCGTTATTAAGTTGAAAGCTTCCTCCTCTTTATCGAATTTTATATCAGTTCCAATTGGTAGTCGGGAAAGAGCATCGGCATTGCCATGTGCAGATGTCGCCCGATACTGGATATCAAAATTATAAGCCATTAGAATGATACCCCAACGTTGTAGTCTGTTTGAAGTCATCAATGGCAGATGTTTCCCTGGATTGAAGATCGATTCAAGCGGCTTGTGATCGGTTAACAGTATGAACTTCCTCCCATACAGATATTGGTGAAATCGTTTAACTCCGAAAATGATTGACAATCCCTCTTTTTCTGTGATGTCTGTTTGAAGTCATCAATGGCAGATGTTTCCCTGGATTGAAGATCGATACAAGCGGCTTGTGATCGGTTAACAGTATGAACTTCCTCCTATACAGATATTGGTGAAATCGTTTAACTCCGAAAATGATTGACAATCCCTCTTTTTCTATTTGACTGTATTTCTCTTGATGTTTGTCGAGTGTTTTCGAAGCAAAAACAATCTTGACCATCGTGTTGAATATGAGAAAGGGCTACTCCGAGACCAAAAGATGATGCGTCTGCTGCGAGCACGATCAGAATGCGCCAGTTGCGTTGCGTTAATAATGTGAGACTTCAGAGCTGAAAAGGCTTGTAGTTGTTTCGGACCAAAATAAAATTTTACATTTTTTCTACGAAGTTGGTTTAAAGGTGCTGCCAACTGTGAAAAGTTTGGTATAAAGTTGCAATAGTAATTTACTTTACCCATAAATGCTTCCAATTGCTTCAAATTTGAGGGCGGTTTTAATAGTCTTACAGCTTCTAGTCCGGATGTGTCTGGCAAAATTCCAGCAGCACTAATCCGTCTTCCCAAGTATTCGATTTCGTCTTTGAAAAAGAAGCACTTTTCCTTTTTGCATTTGATTCCGTTTTCTTGAAGTATGTTTAAAACTTGCTCGATTCGTTTTAGATGTTCTTCGCTTGTTGGAGCTGAGATGATGATGTCATCTAGGTAGTTGCCACAACCTTCTATTCCCTTTAGAAGTTGCTCAAGATATCTCTGGAAGATTGCCGGTGCGCTGGCAATTCCATACGGAAGGCGCTGATATTGAAATAGGCCCAATGGCGTGTTGACGACCATGAATTGCTTTGTTGCCTCATCTAGTTCCATCTGAAGATAGGCGTCTTTTAGGTCTATTTTGCTGAATTGCTTACCAAGATGAATTATGTGAAATAGGGACTCTTTTGTTGGTAATGGATACTGCTCTATGTCGATTTGTGCGTTAACTGCTTGCTTAAAGTCACCACAAATCCGAATGGCTCCACCTGGCTTAGGTGCTAACACAATGGGGTTGCCCAGTTGCTAAATTTGATCGGTTTCCAGATATTAGCATCCGTGAGACGATTTGCTTCGGCTTTGAAATGTTCCAATTGAGCAAATGGAATTTGACGGCTTTTGCAAAATTTGGGTGTTGCTGCAGATTTTAAAAATCTTTGGCTTTGAAATCTTTTATGGTACCCATGGCAGGCTCGAACACTGACTTATATTTGCAGCAAAGCTCGAAACCAAATTTTTTAAATAAATCTGTTCCGAAAAGATTGGTGTTGCCGAAATTCGGACCTGCGATTAAACTTTGTACCATTGTACCATAAAACGGAACTTTGTCCGAACAAACAGAATGACGCTCTTTAAAAACTCTAAAACTCTCTCTCTCATCTTACTCTTGCGGTACTTTATTATACATAAGTAGACACATAAGCGCGAAAAATACGCAGCTGCATTGATCTAAGTACATACATAAGAACCGCGTGTTCAGTTGTTTTATCGTAGAAAAAGGCCAAGACTAGAGTAAGTGAAATGAGATTGTAAAATTATTAGTTATAAGAAATTTGTAAAATAACCTGAAATTACTTGCAGAATTAAAAAGCTTCCCGCTTACCGCTTACCCAACCAAAGGAATTAATGGATTAAATTTATTTCAAAGGCACTGGCGGAGCTAGATTAACTAGTCGAACGAGCAACAATTCTTTTTAATTTCTATCGAAATTCTTTTTAATTTCTATTGGAAATTAAATTTACTCTTTCGTAAAGAATTTTGAGCAAATTCTTTAATTCCTACGGTGTAGTAGAGCTACAGAGACCTAAAGAGGAGGGACTACAGAAATCCCAAGGAAAGAACTAATTTAAATTTTACCACGCGTAAAATTACTTATAGACATGGCACCGACTGGAAACTGTGGTCTGTGCCAGGAGCCGGCCAACCAGGAAATGCTCACATGCTCCAGGTGTGCATCTCAATTCCACTGCACCTGCTGCGGATCGAAAAACAGTGCCACCTCGAGTTCCTGGACGTGCGGGACATGTCGCCACGTGCCTGATGAAGGCGAACATAACCTCGAAACTGAATCACATTTCAAGGTTAACCAACCAGGTGACAAAGATCAGCACGTGGAAGATGAAGCGATGCCGGAAGATCAGCAAATACTTTTGCAACAATTAGAGGACGAAATGTGCCTCGAAAGGGAATATCTGCGCCGTAAGTACGCCTTACTCCACACGAGAGCACAGTCAAACGGAGAAGCGAAGAACCATCCACAACATCCTGCTGGAATACCTCGTTACATAATGATAACGGATGATAGTGCCAACAACACTCCACAGGCGACGAGTACCAGAGCGCAGAGCATGCCGTGCAAAGCCAATGGCATAACACCACAACAAGTAGCTGCTCGACAATCAATTCCGAGAGAATGACCAGTTTTCAAAGGAGATCCAAGAGAATGGCCACTTTTCATAAGCACCTATGAAACTAGCACCCGGATCGATGGATACAGCAACGAGGAGAACGCTATGCGTCTGCAGAGATGTCTGAAAGGTAGGGCCCTTGAAGCCGTGCGAGACAGCTTACTGTTCCCAGAAATGCTGCCGAGCGCTATAAGTACTTTGAGAATGTACCTTGGGCGCCCGGAACACATAATAAAACTGTTGATGGAGAATGTGCGAAATTTGCCGCCTCCAAAGGGCAAGCTAGAACCGCTGATCGAGTTTGCATTTGCGGTTAAAAATATGTGCGCTACCATTAGGGCAAGCAAGCTAGATGCGCACCTGAACAACCCTACGTTATTACAAGAGCTTATCGAGAAGATGGGACCTGATATGATGCTTAACTGGGCCCTACACTCAAAATCCATACCGTACCCGAACATACAGCACCTAGCGGATTGGTTGTTTGAGTTGGCTGAAGCAGCGAGTCGTGTATGGACGCCCAACACATTACTAGAAAGCGACAAGAAGAGAACCAACAGAGGAGTGATGCATACACATACCGCAGCGCCCACAGATAACCATAAACACACATTCTGTGCGATATGCAAAGGACACCACAAACCAGTGTCTTGCGAAAAGTTGTGGCGGATGTCAGTCGAAGGCAGGTGGAACGCAATAAATAACCATCACCTATGTGCTCAGTGCCTCAAAAACCACAACGGATCCTGCTGGAGTCGCGTAACTTGCGACATAAATGGCTGCAAAGCAAAACATCATCATCTTCTACACAAGGAGGTGACGGAAAGCGTCTGCACAATCATCGTGGGTCACTAACCAACCAGCCAGAATGCTATGTTCGAATCGTTCCAGTCACTTTCGAAAATTGAAATCCGTCGATATCTACGCATTTATGGACGACGGATCGACTCTAACACTTGTAGAAGAAAAAGTGACTGATGCGCTCGAAGTGAAAGGTTTCGCCAATCCCCTATGCATTAGATGGACCGGCGACGTTAGTCCGCAGGAGCCGGAATCCAAGCAGCTGAACTTGAGAATCTCAAAACAAGGACAGGGTAATAAATTATTTAAAGTAAATGAAGTCTGCACAGTTAAGTCCATTGGTCTCTTAGCCGAGACGATGATAGCAGATAGGATAAAACAGAGACATCCGCACTTAAAAAACTTGCCTAGGAAAGGTGCGCGAAGGAAAATGGCAGCAACCAATTGCTGCAAAAACGAGACTAGGATGGACTATATATGGCGGATCGGGACGATCTGGTGGAGGACTCAACCTGCATCGGTGTCAATGCGATCTGGATTTGCATGATATGGTTAAAAAACATTTGCTAACGGAGGAAAAATCACCGCCGATGTTTACCAAGTCCCCTGATGAAGAGCGATCTCTACAGATTCTGAAGGACACTGTTAGTTACAGCTCGCGGATGTACACCACGGGATTGCTTTGGAAAGATGGTTCCCGTGTATTTCCAAATAGCCTGCCGGTAGCAAAACTACGACTCTTATGCATGCAAAAGAAAATGGCAGCAGACCCTCCTGTTGCAAATGAGCTACATAGTCAATACAAAACTTGATAGCCAAAGGCTATGCCAGAAAGTTGACAGAGGAAGAAGTCCTGGAGAAACCCGAAAATGCATGGTACTTGCCCATTTTTACTGTACGAAATCCACATAAACCTGACAGGGTCAGATTGGTGTGGGATGCGGCTGCTCAATCATCGGGAGTAGCCTTAAATGATTTTCTTCTGAAGGGACCCGATTTACTCGTGCCCTTGCTGCAGATTATGTATAACTAGAATGAGAGCAATTGGCGTGAGCGGTGACATTGCCGAAATGTTCCATCGAATAGCAGTAAGAGAAGAAGTCGCTAAAGCACAACGATTCCTATGGCAAAATCAGATAACAGGCGTCATAGAAACTTTCCAATTAAATGTGCTGACATTTGGAGCCACGTGCTCCCCCTGTATAGCGCACTATGTGCGCGACCTGAACGCTAAAAAACACGCAGATGAGTTTCCTTCGGCAGCTAAAGCTATTCAGAGGAGTCACTACGTAGACGACTACATCGATTCATGCCATTCAGAAGAAGAAGCCATTACATTAGCGAAAGAAGTTAGAGAAGTCCATGCACGCGAAGGTTTCCATATGCGCAAGTGGTGTTCGAATTCCAAACGGGTACTCGCTGCGCTTCGCGTCACAACAACCTTCAAAGAAAAACAGTTCTTTAACAGTGAAGAGATTCACTCTTATGAGAAAATATTGGGCATGCGGTGGAGCCCACGTCAAGATGCCTTCACCTATGCCCTAAAGTTTGTACGCCTGAAACGCAACATAATAGCGACAAAAGTCGCACCGAAAACGGCCACCATGTTTGCCGAAGCAGTCCACTATGGAGGTTACAACTCTTGTTAAATGACCACGGAGTATTGGGCGTACGCGATCGAGCCAGTCGCTTCGCTGGCATCCCTGAAGGACGAATCGCTCTACCCACCCAACACTGGGTTACAAAGCTGATAGTTCGGCACTACCATGAAAAATACTATCACATGAATCATGAGACTACAGTAAATGAGGTGAGGCAAAAATATTTTATTCCAAAACTAAGACCTCTCCTTAAAGGGATTCGTCGAAATTGCCAACAATGTAAGCTGAGTAGTGCTCGACCCATTGCACCCTTAATGGCGCCCCTACCGAGGGCTAGACTGGGCGCATTCAAGCCAGCGTTTACGTATGTAGGAGTTGATTATTTTGGGCCGCTAACAATCATCGATGGATCTCTCTCTAGTGTGAGACGTTCCACACCCAGAACACGACTTCCACGTGTTTTTGCACTGTTTCTCTTTGTTCGGTTTATTCTGATACTTTTTGAATGTATGGATCGCTTTGAGTGGAACTTGACTCTCTCTCTTGTCTTTAAGGGTTGCAACGGTTTTTGTCGTTGTCTCATAGGTCTCCGCAACCATGAGCACATCTTCAAGAGTCGGCTGGTGCTTTTGAAGAGCAGCTGCCCGTACTGCATCATACGGGGTCTGTACGATGATCTGATCCCGGATCATTTCATCTACGTAGTTGGACAAACAACCTTGTGCAGAACACACAACTTGACATTCACAAGCGATCCCGCGCAAATCGGCTACCCACTCTTTGTGTGGTTGACCATGTGTCATCTCTTTCTTAAAAAATTCGTAGCGCGCTGCTAGAATATGACGCTTAGTTGTGAAATGTACAGTAAGTTTGTCTGTGAGCTCTTTATATGTATATGGAAGCTCGAACAAACTGACGCCACACCAAGGAAGAAAATATGCTTTTTGTTTTTCGTCTGCACTGACCGAATATGCATTAAAATGTTGCGATAACTGTTCTAGATAAGACTCCCAATTTTGATTGTCTTTGTCAAATTTGTGAAATGGAGGACACATAGCTAATTCACCCGCGTGGCTTGAATTACTAGCACTAGATGCAGAATTATTCTCAATAATTTCTCTGATCCATTGTCGTTGTTGTTCTAGAATGTTCGTTGTGAATTGCCGTTGCTGGGAAAGCAATTCTTGAAATTCCGCGCTTTCTATTGGCCATCTTGATGAGAATCAATGACTGACCAACTACACTAGGCGGCATAAATATTTTGACGAAATGGTTTTGTGCCTCTTGAAGCTGTCCATGCGTAGTACCGTTAAAAAGAAAAAGAAGAATCTATTAACAGCTATGTGCATGCCAAATTTTAAGTTCTTTAGCTTTTGCATTCTATTTCTGCTTATAAGAATGCAAGCGAACATCAAATTTCTGCGTGGCATAAGTATTTTGACGAAATCATTTTGCACATGTGATTTCAGTTTTGAGCGCATTTGAACCAAAAGTCTTATGAATTTAAATTTAATAAATATTTAAGATACTGAAAATTAATGAATTAAGTTTGGAGGTTAGATCGGCAATTGTGGCTAAGTTTCACGCCGGAAAAAAAATAGTGGACATTGCCAAAGAGTACCAGGTGTCTCAACAAACGGTGCACTACCAAATAAATAAGGACAAAAAGTATAACTCGTTGAAAAACGGGAATTTAAAAAAAAAGTATTGCTGAAGCCTCAAAAAGCAGCCGATTTGCTGAATTTGACAGCCAATAAGTCAATCAGCGAGAGGATAGTCAGACGCCGCTTGAAAGAAGGAGAGTTCGGAACATTTGTAGCCAAGGACGTTCCTTTCATTTCAAAGGTTAACAAGTTAAAAAGGTTAGCATTTGCAAAGGAGCATATAAACAAACCAAAGGAGTTCTGGAGAAGTGTTTTGTGGACAGATGAAAGCTCCTTTGAGTATAATTTTTCAAAAAAAAAAGTATTTGTAAAGCTGCCCATCGAGCAAAGACAAAAGAGACGGCCCGTTTGTCAAAAAGTGAGCCATGGTGGAGGCTCTGTGATGTTCTGGGGATGTGTGGCATATAATGGGCTGGGGTATTTCATTCCCATCTCTGGTTCGATGAACCAAGGCCAATACCTGACCACCCTCAATGAAAATGCCTTTCCTTCCGGAGATCGGCTCATCGGGCTGTCGTTTATTCTCCAGCAGGACAACGCCCCATGCCATAAAGCCCAGATGATAACCAACTTTTTGAAGGATCTGGATGTTCCAACGCTAAACTGGCCCCCCAAAGTCCAGATCTAAATATTATAGAAAACGTCTGGTCTCTTTTTAAGCGCAAGAGAACAGAAGCGTTAAACAAAACCAGAGAAGAAACGACTTCTGAGCTCTCTTCCTTATGGGAAGAGATATCTCCAGAAATCCTTCAAAATTTAGTGGATTCTGTGCCGCGACGCCTCCAAAAAGTAATTGAAGCTATACATTTTACTAAATATAAGCTAGTTAAATTAATTTTGTTAAGCCTAAAATATGTTTTTTAAGTATAATTTTGTTAAGTTTGTTTCAAAAAAATTTTGTTTTCCTATTTTTAAATTTGTATTAACCATACACAATACGGAAAATTAAATAATAATTTCTATAAAGAAATTTAAAAGTTAAACAACAAAATGCGCAACTTTTTCTTCGTCAAAATATTTATGCCGACTAGTGTAGATTTTACACAATTATTGTAGCTTAACGTTTTAATTTCTTGTTTGTCTCGTCGCCATTAATGTTGTGTCCACAGTAGAGAGGTACGCGTGTTCTTCTTGAGAGCTTATGCTAGACTTACCGTTTATTGATGTGTAATGACAATGTTACCATATCTAAGGAATACTAGGTTTAACAATGTTGGGAAATGCTTTTTTTAGATTTTAAATGATACATAACATATACAATGGCCTGATGGCAACTTATTTTGTTATTTAAACGAATCATAAAAAAAACAATATAAGTATTGTGAAAATAGTTAGAATATAGTTTAGTCGGTGCCTTTTAATTTTACCATTTCTAGTTAAGGAAACTCGCGACTTTTGCATTTTGTTGTATGCACTTTTCCACACACATTGAAACAATAGTTTTGAGGGAGCCCTGTGAAATGTTGAAATGTTTGGCCATAAATTATATGACTATATGGCCCAGCAATGGTGTTAGTGGAGAGTTAAGATATGAGGCTTAGATTTCCATCACATGATGACTAGCCGGCGAGGCTGTAAATGTGTGTGTATATATGTGTGTTGTTATTCTGCATGAAACTGTCATATTGCAAATGACACGCCCTCCGTTTCTCTATTTCGCTGCATTAGAAGCGAAAAATGTTTCGCCACAAACCACCAAAAGATGGTAGGTCCTAGATATGTCCTGTCCTTTCGTTTCCGCTGCTGCTGCACTGACAGCTGCTCGTGTTTTTTGGTCATCACATTAGCGCCATTTTCAGCTTTTGTGTGGTCATAATTCACCAGAATTAATTGTCGCATTCGAGTTGAATCTGTTTGTGTGTGTGTATCCTTTAGTTAGCCATTTTAATAGAGAGCACAATAAAAAGTGCCAATCCCTTCAGTCTCTGGGGTGCTGTCTTAATATTGAATGTGTTGGCAGTTTTCACAAAAGTCCTTAAAGCAGAGTTTTGGCTAGAAGAACTTCAAATAGCAAATTATGCAAAACATAATAATAAAATTTCATAAAAAATGTCCAACTTGAGGGTAGGGGGAAGAGAATTTCCTTGATTGTCACAATGTGAAAACATTTTATGCTAATTTCGAGTTAAAAGGGAGAGAGAGGTGAGAGTCTTGTAGCCATTTGGGTCTAGGGCCTGCAGCAGCCTTGTTTTGGGTTAGGCAACAAGAAATTAGTTTGGCATATGAAAAAAGGGTTCTTTCACCATCTTTATCAGGTATTTGTTTATACAGCTGCATTCTTTTTTAGTTGAGGACTAATTTTATTACATTTTGCCTTTGCTTTAAGCCAACGGCAATGTCAGTTCTTTTTCGGGCCCTCTTTCACTTTTGGATTGTTGTTGCTATTTATACGAAATGGCTTTTAAAATAGGCAAATAAGTACTTTGTAAGTAAATTCTTTTTTTTTTTTTGGTTTAAGGGAGGCGCCAGCCTGTTGGGTGCGGATGTGGTGGGCGTAACTGACTTGCCGCCATTTGCAGACACTCGTAAAAATAAGTCAAGAGACTAGCGAATTTGGTCTCTTTTACTCAATATTCTTTTATCTCTCTCTCACTCTCATTCTGTCTGCCATTCAAATGCTAAACAAAAAAGGCGGCAAAAAGTTGAAAAACTTTTGTTTTGTTTTATTTATTATACGTATTTGGTTGCTGTTGTTGTTGTCGTTGTTGTTGCAGTTGTTTTGGGTTATAAAATGAAACGAATGTAGACAAAACTTTGGCCCCGTTTTGAAAGTTGCACAAGCTATGCAGACAGAGACACGCCCTCAGCGATTCCGACAATTGGGTTAGAAATGGGCAAGAATGGAGTTAAATATGTACAATGGTAAATGTCTAATATAATTAGGCATAACAGTTTAGCCACTTTGCATAGTGAATCTTAGTATAAGCCGGTTCATGTTTATTTTTAGTTCCATATCATATCTTCAACGATAAAACTAGTTGCGATTACAACTAAATGAAGCCAAAAACAGATTGGCAAAGCTTACAACTATTTTGTTTTCATTTTGTAACTACAGTCGTAATTTTTGACTGGCTAATACTTAGGGTTTAATAAAAATTAAAAAACAGAAATAATTT
Organism: Drosophila willistoni; assembly: GCF_018902025.1. Taxonomy (NCBI): domain Eukaryota; kingdom Metazoa; phylum Arthropoda; class Insecta; order Diptera; family Drosophilidae; genus Drosophila; species Drosophila willistoni. The sequence continues at coordinate 19,771 of NW_025814645.1, read as the reverse complement.
GTATAATGGAATATAAGGTTCAATATTTTTGACAGATTTTATAACTGTATTGGTTCCACCGTTGCTGTCGAAAGCGCCGCTGGAATGCGGCCGGAAACAATAAAAAACCGTCTCACACACAACAGTCACATACAAACACAACACACAGTGCCTGCATAAAAACTGCTTATTATGTATAGTGAGTAGAGATTACGGTCTTTGTTGGCGGCAACGGCAACGGCAACGGCGGCATCTGTGGCAGCTCATGGGGCAGATGCTTCAACAACAATTGAAATAAATGAATTTACTAAAGCAAAAAAAAAGTATATAAAAAGGATTGTGGCATACACACAAACTAGGCGGGAGAATGGCGGGAGGGAGAAAAAAAATCTGGCAGCTATTCAAACTCAATTAAACACGGTAAAGCCAAGTTAAGGGTACCTTTCATTGCCCTAGTATCCTTTCCGTTCTCTTGGACACAGCTGTTCTTTATGTACCCCACACCCATACATCTACACACAAACAAGCACACACACACTCTCCTCAATGGGGGATACATTGGTGTATTTTAAATATTTTAATACTGCCGGCAGTTGCTTTTCGGTTTTTTTTGGTCTTTTAGTTTAATCTCATTTGGAAAAGGTCGAAAGGCCTAACATTATTTGATTGCCACTTCAATCCACTTTCACTCTTTGTCTCTTTGGCTCACAATTGTCAATTCCTTCCACACCACACACACACTCGGATAGGCACGTGTGTTTCAACTGAACCTTTTTGTTCTTTCCTCTGTATTCTTTATGTTTTCATTTTTGCATAGAAGGCTTTTGTTTATTTGAATTTTCGGCAAAAGTAACCCGCATAGTGACCATGCATAATTAGATTGAAATTTTTGGGTCAAATTGTTTGTACTTTGTAAATTGATTTCGCTTATTTGTTTTGGACACAAAATGTTATTGTATCTAATATTGAATGCTGTTAGCTATAAGTACTTGAATTTCTGTAGAAATAAGCTTCATCTTCAAGCCAATGTTAATAAGGTAAAAATTTTGTTACGAAATATTTAATCGAAGCATGAAAGACCCAACCACCTAAAAGGGGCACTTTTTATATAAAAACTATATGTATTTCTTTGCCAATAGTAACTTTTAAATAACATTTTCCTGTCATTTTGACATTTTTTTTAACAACTTGTTAAGTACTTAAATGACACTTAAAAACAGAACTCTCCTTCTTTAATCTGTCTTTTCTGTCTATTGAATTAATTATAAAAATCCAACTACATTAAATATTTTTTTTTTTTATGTTCATAAGAGGCTTAAAAAATGTACTAAGTTCAATTCAAAGAATTAATATAACAATAAGCCGTGAGGTATTCGTAAGTTCGCAGAATCATTTCCAATTGTAATTCTGATTGTAATTCTAGTCATATACTAGGTTAGTTAAACAACCACAAACGTGCCAAAGTACAGTTGTATTATATTTTCTTTAGTGCATCTGATTTGGTGAAGCCGCTTAGATGAACACGATTGTTGAGTTTGGCGCTAAGGTTCGATGTTTTAGCGGGCCCACAAGAAAACACTCCACTTTTCACGTGATACTTCATTTATTTCTTCCACGTGTATTTCTTATGCTAATGGTGTGTGTATGGTGTGTGTGCCGTATGCGAGTCGTTATTATACAAGCCGTTTGATTGTAAGCGAGCCGTTTAGAGCTGCTATGATTGTAAGCGAGCCGTTTGTAACGAGCCGCTATAAATTAATCGCCCTTACTCGCGGTTGTAACCAAACTGTTCGTCCGCCGCTTAGTAACAAGCATAGAACCTAACATGTAAGCTTAAAGCGCAAGATGCAACGGTTAATTTCCCAGCACGTAGGCTGGCGCTTAAGAATAAGTATGAAAATGAAAGAGAATGAGTGATATGGGTTAACCCATTGGTGGCTGCGTCGGGTCTGCTGGGCAGTTAGCGAATTTCGGCGGCAACATTCCCCCCCAGTAAAGCTGCTCTCTTCAGGGGGTTGCTTTGCTCCAAAACAGCCGACGTCTAATACAGCTACTTTAGCCACGGGCCGTTGAAGAGTCCCGTTGGCAGTTCTGATGATCACTCGACGCACCTGGTTGTCTTTGGCCAGGATTGTTTGCTCGACTATACCTTTTGGCCATCTATTTCGGGGCAGAGTCTCGTCCAATATTACAACGACGTCTCCAGCTGCTATTGGTGGTCTCTTCTAAACCATTTTCCTCGCCTGGCTAAATCTGGAACTTATTCGCGTACCCATCGTGCCAGAATTGATCGGCGAATTCTTGTACAGCTTGCCACATGTGCTGTACGGTATGTGTGGTTTCGAAGACTGGTTTATAGCCGCTTGCTGATCCTAGTAGTAGATGGTTAGGGGTGATAGCCTCGTCGTCTTTGTTGTCCAGAGAGACAAAAGTAAGCGGTCTGGAATTTAGGATGAATTCCACTTCCCAGAGTGCGCTTTGTAGGCCCTCGCTCGTGAATTTTCTCGCTGGGCAGATGGCGTAGAGTACTGTCTTGACGGAACGAACAAGTCGTTCCCATGCTCCCCCCATATGAGGAGCGGCTGGTGATTAAATTTCCATTTGATGTCATCGAACGCCGGTTGCACGGCGTTGAAGTTGATCGTCTGCGCTTTGTCACAGATAATCTTTTCAGCAGCTTTGAAGTTAGTGCCATTGTCGCTGTAAATTTCTCTCGGGGTCCCGCGATGCAGTGTCCAAAGAGCACGCCAGTTCTATATGCACTGCCCGTATGGTTAAGCAGGTGAAAATAACGTCCCATCTTTTTTCGCTTCGCCGTCTTACAGCAACCAAGAAGGGCCCGAAGTAGTCGATACCGACGTAAGTGAAGGGACGTTGGTAGGCAGCCAGCCTGGCGATGGGCAAGGGAGCCATTTGCGGTGGAACAGGCATGGCGCTCTCATTTTTACAGCGTTGGCAAGACTTCCGCATGCCTTTGTATAAGACTCGTAGGCGTGGTATGTAAAACATGCCTCGAATCCTGTTAATACACGTCTCATGGGATGTGTGGTGCATTTCCTGATGATACCAGTTCACTATGAGCCGAGTAATGTGGTGCCCATATGGGAGCAGTATTTGGTTTTGGCCGTTTAGGTTTTCTGCTCGCCCTCGGGTACGTAGGAGCTGGTTTTCATCTAGAAAGATATTCAAACATATGAGTTTAGAATTTGTTTTTAAAGGTTTACCTCTCGTTAAGTTGCGAATTTCTGGGTTGAATTCAGATGACTCCGCATGCCGCAGTAGGAGTGTGCGTGCCTGCTGAATCATCTCGTAAGACACCTCTGTAGGTGGCGATGCCTTCTTTTGTTTCGCTTTCAGTTTCTCAATGTAGAGAACAAAGGCACGAAAGCTCGATATAGCCTGCGCCAGTCGGAAAAATATTCCGCGTTAAGTTTTAGCTCCATCGGCGAATTGTCGATAAAGAGTATGTTATGCCTGACTTCAGCATTGTTTGGTGGCCCCAAATCATCGCATTTTGGCCACTCGTGTGATCCTGCAGCAAATAGTCTGGACCGTGTAGCCAAGTTTATATTTATTGGCGTTGTTTGTTTTAGTAGCAAGATCTGCAGGGTTGGTTGGAACCCAGTTCCATTGGCTAACGTTTGTGAATTCCAGTATTTCGCCCACGCGGTGCATGACGAATTGCTAAAACTTTCGTGGATCCATACGAAGCCATTTGAGAACAGTCTTTGAGTCGGACCAATAACAACTCGAGTTAATTGACAAACTTGGATTGCGTTGGATTCGGTTACTCAGCTTTGCTCCGATAACTGCGGCCTGCAGTTCCATCCTTGGTATAGATAGTGGACTTAACGGTGCCACTTTCGCCTTGGAGGCCACGAAGCTGAGGTAGGTTCTTTCCCTGGCGTATCCGAAGGTAGCAGACTGCTGCGTATGCCAATTCGCTGGCGTCAACGAACGTGTGTAACTGGACATCATGGATTTGATCGCTGCTGTTGAAATAACATCTCGGGATGGTCAATCCGGCGATTGTTGTAAGGATCCGTTTCCATCGTATCCATTTGGGTAACAATGCGTCGGGCAAACCAGTATCCCAGCCAATGCCGCTTCTCCAGACTTCTTGCAGTAGGATTTTCAGCTCTATTGTAAAGCAAGAGATGAAGCCGAGTGGGTCGTACATTGACATAAGTACTTGCAAGAGCTCGCGTTTGGTTGGTGTTTTGTCGCTGTCTAAAACGTTGCGCTTCAGCCTGGCGAACTTGCAGATGAATGTGAATACGTCGGAGTTCGGCATCCAATATAAGCCGAGTACCTTTTCTGTTGCGGTAATTTCGACAGCTTCGGGGAGTAGCGAATCGCTCTTTAGTATTCGTAGGACCTCCTTTGAGTTCGAAGACCAATTGCGTATGTGGAAACCACCTGCTGCATGGATGTCTCTGACTTGAGTTGCGATGTTTCCGACTTCCACGTAGTTGTCGCCGCTGTATATAAAATCATCCACGTAGTGGTAGTCCTTCATGGCTTGTGCTGCTTGAGGGTACTGTTGGCAGAATCAGTCTGCATTTTTGTCACGAATAAAGTGTGCAATGCAGGGTGCGCAATTGATTCCGAAAGTAAGCGCTTCCATAACATAGACGTTAGGCTCTTGCCTCTCGGATTTGCTGTCGAACCACAGAAACCTTTGCGCATGGGTGTCTGCTAGTCTCACTCGGATCTGGTGGAACATCTCGGCGATATCGCCACAGATCGCCACTCGTCCCACTCGGAATGAGAGTAAGAGGTCAAACAGGGAGTTTAGGAGATCTGGACCACTCCAGATGTAGTCATTCAGGGCCTTGCCGCCGGATTGGGCGGCTGCGTCCCATACAAGCCGGACCTTCTCTGGTTTATTTCGATTTTTAGTTATGAAGGTTGGTAGATACCATGTCCGTCTGTTTGGTGCAGCTATTTCCTCCGGCGTCAGCATGCGAGCATAGCCCTTTTCGACGAGGTTTTCGATTTGCTTGGTGATTTGCTCCTTCAACTGTGGTTGTCGGGAAAATTGCTTTTGTAGGCATTTAATAAAACTTCAGGGTCTTTCCACATTAGACCGACCTCGTACCTGCCGTTCTTCAAGGCGGTAGTAGATTCAAGTCTGGTTAGAGCTTGAGTTTCTTCTGGTGATGATAGCGGTTTTGCTGTGGTAGCGTCTAATGAGAACGCTTGTTTGATGATCTCATGCAGCTTGGCGTCTGCGTCTCGGCATCCACACATGTGAACGCTGACATTAGCTCTAGTGGCCCTTGATGGCGTGGAGCTTTGTAGTGCCCATCCCGGGCACGCGAGGTTCCAGTTATTTGTGCCGATTAGGATGCTTGGGCGTGCGTTGGTGTATGATGCTTTTGGTAGTCCCGCTAGGTGAGGAAATTCTTTGGCGAGAGCCCTTATGTCGATAGACTGTACAGGTAGATCCAGGGTATCTACACTGTGAACCTCTTCCAAGTAGAATTGATTGCCATTATGTGGATTGGCAACCGTAAGCGTGACACGTTCCGATGCATTTTCTTCGCGTGTTGTATCGTTGGTCCATTTTAGGCACAGTGGATCTGGAACGCCTTTTAAGCCGAGTTGCTTAAAGACCTTGTTGTCGATGAGCGTTAGTGCCGATCCCTCATCTAGAAATGCAAAAGTGTTAGTGACTTTCGTTTTATTGATGATTTGTATTGGAATGACACGGAAATATGTTGAGCCAGATTCTCTGGATCGCTGGGTGTGCTTGCCCTCCGGCGTATGCACGTTGGTGACCATAGCTGGCCTGTTTGGGCTGCTGGGTTTCGCAGCCTCTCGTATTGGCTGCATCTCGTGGATCAATGGGTGATGTTTGCTTCGGCATCCTCGTATGCCGCAAACCTTTTCGCGTTGGCACTTTTGATGATGACGGTTTAGGCATTGTTGGCAGAGCTTGTGATTTTTCAGAAAAGACATCTTTCGTTGATGTGGCGTGGCTTTGAACGATGGGCAGCTGTGTATGTTATGCCCAGGTTCGTTACATACGACGCACGTAATTTCCTTGACCTGCTCTTTAGGTGCCTCTGTGTGATGATTTAGGCTTCCGCTCTTCTTATGGTAAAGCGGCGAAGTTACCTGGCTTGCTGCTTCAGCTATGTCGTAGATCCATTTGCTAAAAGATTCCATTGATGGTACCTTAGTGTCTTTGGAAACATTGCCCACTGCAGCTTCAATTGTGTGGGGAGTTTCTCCAGTAGCTCTTGTACGAGCATTGGGTTTTGCATGTAACCTGTGAGTCCACATGCTTCCATCGTTGAGTAGATGTTTCGTACACACAGTGCGTATTCGATAAGTGGTTCAAGCTTATCTTTTATTGCGGGTAGTTGCCGCGTTTTTTCCAGTAAGTTGTGCAAAATATGCTCTGGCCGACCGAAACACATACGTAATGTTTGTATGATTTCAGGGACCATTGCTGGTAACAGGAGTTTGGATTGAACTAACTCACGTGCTTTTCCCTTCAGGCTAGCTTGCAGCCGCATAAGATTTTCTGAATTCGTATACCCAGCGATTTCCGTACTTGTCTGAAAACTACTGTAGAATAGAGGCCAGTTCTGAGGATTGCCATCAAATGTTGGAAGCTCTTTCGGTATCGCTTGACGGGCTGCAAGTTGTGCCGCGCTTGGTATTGCTGTGTTTAGGTCTATGTCCATTCGCACTTTACTTTCTGGATAGTACGATGCAGCCCTGGTTTGAGTATTTGTGAAATTCCAGGGCGCCATCGGCGTAGCACTTAGGTGCGGTTGTTCGCGTGTCGTAGCACGCGTGTTGTTTGAGGTTAGGAACGGCAGCTGCGGTGCCTCGTGATCGTAATGCCACGTGTCACGCACTGCTGAGTATGTGACCATCGCTTTTTGTTTGGCAGAAGTAAAAATAGGAATAGCCGTCCTAGCTGTGTCCGGGAATATTTTTGGCGGGCATAGTCCAAAGTCCCGATCCGGTTCTGGTAGCGGCACCGTTGGTTTTGCTGGTGACGAAGTAGCCTGAGGTTCGCCTGCTCGTGTGGTATTTCCGAGGTTCTGCAGGGCGTTGCTCAATATGGTTGTGATGACTTCCGATGACACGTTGACGCAGTCGCAGTTCCAGCTGTTCTCAGATTTCTCGTCTATTACTCCAACGCAGTCGAAATGATACCAGGAACAGCATCGATTGCATTGCACCATGCGGTCATTGTCTTCCTGCATGCATTTCTTGCAATGATATATTCCACTTGATAAGTCTTTTGTTGCCATGGTTTACCAATGAGTTTATACTTTTAAGCGATGTTGATTAGTTATGTGACCTATGTAGGTCGTAAACGGTTGACCGTTGAGGTTATGTATCACAATTTAGTGATTGGTTATGCAATCATCGAGGTTAACCTCTATATGATTGGCGTGTAGAACCGTGGGTTGACCCGTCGAGTTGAGTTAAATAATTAACTTTTTCGGTTCATTTAGTGGTTTACCACTGTTAGATTAATTTATAGAATTAATCTGTAGAATTAATTTATAGAATTAATTCATTGCCTCTATGGCGTAATTTATAGAATTAATTTATAGAATTAATTCCTGGCATAATTTATAGAATTGTTGAGTTTGGCGCTGAGGTTCGATGTTTTAGCGGGCCCACAAGAAAACACTCCACTTTTCACGTGATACTTCATTTATTTCTTCCACGTGTATTTCTTATGCTAATGGGTGTGTGTATGGTGTGTTGTATGCCGTTATTAAGCGAGCCGTTTGAAGCTGTTGATTGTAAGCGAGCCGTTTGTAAGCGAGCCGCTATAAATTAATCGCCCTTACTCGCGGTTGTAACCAAACTGTTCTGTCCGCCGCTTAGTAACAAGCATAGAACCTAACATGTAAGCTTAAAGCGCAAGATGCAACGGTTAATTTCCCAGCACGTAGGCTGGCGCTTAAGAATAAGTATGAAAATGAAAGAGAATGAGTGATATGGGTTAACCCATTGGTGGCTGCGTCGGGTCTGCTGGGCAGTTAGCGAATTTCGGCGGCATCTTATTCTTAAACAATGAGAAAAAAGTAAACCAAAACTGTCTTTCGTAATTTAATATCTGCATTTAATGTGCCAAGAAAGTGAAGACATTAGCTTTTTAATGGAAATTTACGTTGTTTATTTAGTGATCGTTACTTTTGGTATACAGAATTTAAAACTAAAGCCTCATACTTCATTCCTATAAAGTGTATTAGAGTTCCCTTTACCTTGCTATTCTCTCTTCGAAAAAAGGTTCTTTATTCATGCTTCAATTCTTCTTTTGTCACATGTATTTAAATGTTTTTATGGTCTTTAGTTAACGACTAATTTTGATTTAACTAGATCAGGGCACTTCTCACATGAGTGCTAATTGAACTGAATTTAAAATGAAAGTAAACAAAACGAGAAGCCGCAAGTTTGAATAAAGAAAGTGAGTTGACTTCTGTTTAGAGGGAATTGAGCTTCATTGGAGATGTGAAAATTCTTAAGCCCCCAGTTCTTTTTTAGTTCTTCAACCAAATGGATCGAACATTTGCTGGCTTAGCTCTTTGGCTATGGTTTCTACTGTCTTCTGCTACGCTTCCAGCAGTTACAGTAGCAATATCACCAAACGCTTTATAGATCGCTATCTTTCCGCCACCACACGACAGTTTACAATTTATTGGCGGTATCGGTATACCTGTTGATGGTTTACATTTCGAATCAGTTACATCTGGCTATGTGTTGAAAGCAGAATACTTTCTGCCCACCAATTCAACAGAGATCACGCGTGTCTATCTCAAACCGATGACCGTATCGGCCAGAGAGAAGGAGACAAATGGAAATGAGCAGTTTGACTATGGTGCCATATATCGTTGGATTATTTATCGTGGCATTGAGATGATATTGGACAATATGGGACTACCCGGACGGAGTTGTTTGCTACGAGTGATTTGTGAACATGCAGCTGTTCCCTTGAGCCATGAAAGCGGTTTACTTGGCGAGATTCTACACATTATATTAACTCCATCGAGTTCGAATGACAAACTAACGCATCGAATGGATGGTGAATATCAAGAGTCTGAAACGAGTCTGGCAAACGTGGTGGTGATTGTAATGCAGCCTATGCCAAAAAGTGTTCAAAATCACCCATGGATCTGATTAGTATTATAATGAAAGTGAATAAATGAAAATGAAACCTGATTGATTGTTATACAATGATTTCATTAAGTTTGGTGACAATAAGTGAATGTGATGTGTCCACGTAGCGAATGTTAGTTAGTTAGTTAGTTTTCTGTGTGTTTAACTAACTAAAGCCTATCTAAAACTTTGTGTAAGACAATTTTTTTTTGGGGCGCACAACATAAACTGCAATCACGTACAAGCAGGTGTGACAATTAGTTTTCGCACACTTGTCAGCATGATCTGCATGCCCAATCAGCATCAGTTGTAATTAAACATACGAAACACCCAAACAAACACACACACACACAAAGGGAGAGAGTAACACAAATACGCAACACAATGTATGCAATATATACGTTGCGTATGCGTGATGTGTGAAATTATTACGAGAGAGCGGTTACTGAGGGGGAAGAAACACAACTGTTTCATTCCTTTGCTTAATTCAGTTAAATTTAAATACCAAATATAATTTATATGAATTATATGTATATATATTTGAAGCCGTTAATACATGCCACTAATACAAATTTAAAAAAACTACAAATGTTATGAAAATCAACTAACGAAAAAGGCTAAATTCCCCCTGATTGATTGTTTAATTAATGAAACTATCCCCAAGAGTTAATGAATTCTTCAATTTTTGAGTACAAGTTTTAAAATACAAACATTAAATATAAAATTTATATATTTAAACTTATTTATTTTGCTAAAAATCATATTAAAATTTAAAATCCAGTTTTGATTAACTTCAAAAAAAGGTCGAAATCTAGACAAACACCAAAAACGAAAGACCCGCCTTATTACACATACTGTAAACCATGTTTTTTGAATATAGTACAATATACGATAACAAAAATATTTGGGCCCGACGGTTAGTTGGTTAAGGCGAAGCCCTTTACACTAATTGTGATGGCGTCCATAAAAAAGGTGGAATCTGCAGTTGCAAGGTTTGCCGTTCTTTTTTCGCTTCATGTAGTTTGAATTCCCAACTACTTTTAGCGTTGAAGATATGGTATGGCATTTACAATTGTGGATTCTTTAGCGAAGTCTTTTGATGATAGAACTTGGTGGTTTTTGAAATAGCTATACAGACAACCTGCTCACCTTTTGTGCTGCCTATGATTTAAAATCTTACAAATAAATTAGTAAGATTGACCTGAAGCCCCGCTCAAACAAAGTTTTTTGATTAATTAAGAAACTTTTATCACATCCATCATATATGCCATGGGCCATTAGAGGTTCAATTCTTTGCTGTTCTTTCAGTGGTTCTTGGTTTACATTTATTGCATTAATTCCTTTTTTTGGACTGATTTCATTTTTTCATCTTTTCTTCATTTTTTTTGCTGATTGTCCCCTCTTTTTTTTCTTGGCTGCGATTATTTCTAGTTCAACAATTTCATGTTGATTTTTGACATTTTGTGCAAACATTTTGTGAGTTTTGTTCTGCGTGTGTGTGAGTGCAATTGTTTGTGTGTGTGTGTGTGTGTGTGTTTGCAGACATATTATCGACATTTAAATCCCTTATTTTTTGTATGTCCTTTGGGTTTATAAACAAGCGGAGGTCTTACTCTCCATTTCCCTCTCTCTCTCTCTCTATCTCTCTCTCTGCCTTACTGTTTGGTGTCCTTGTCCTTGCCCTTGTCCACCACTTAATGGTATTTGACAAATTGTGAAATCTTTTGTGGCAAGCATGTCTTTGTAACACACCGTTGTTGCCGCTGTTGCCTGCACACATGACTGCAGTTTGATCTTGCAAGTTCATATTTTAATCCTTTTGTCGAACACACACACACAACTTAAACACACACGCAAAAAAATATATATTTTCTAAATGCTTATTTGCATTCTTTTAACATTTTTAAATTTAGTTTTCTTGAGAGAATTTAATAGATTACCGCCAAATTCTTTCTATTGCTTGTTTTTGATATTTACTTTTCGCTCTTCACTTCAATTGACGTCATCAATTAATCAACGTTTCGTGTCCTATTTCAATTGCATAAGTTTGCATAGCACATACATAGGTAAATACTTTTCAAGTAACTGCCTCTTGAGTTGAGTTAAAGTGATGTGAGAGAGAGAGAGAGAACTGTATGCCACTTTGACCAAAAATACACATCATAATCCCTTTTGTAAGGATTTGGCAATGACTTTTTCTCTCTTCAATCGGCTCACTCGACAACCGACCCGAACCGAACTCAACGACCTGCATTCAATTATCGTGTGGCGCAGTTGTACATTGTCTCAGACTATGCTGCCATCTCGTCTATATGTATGTCCTTCATGGCAAAAACTAATGAAGTGCTGCAATGCCTGCTAATGCCACTAGAGACCAAGACTTTCCACGTTCAGTTTTCTAGCTCCCAGCTCCTTGTTCTTGCATAAGCATGTTTTCTGGTTTGCTTCACAGACAAAGCTTAGAACCACTTAAGACAATCCATTCAGAGCGACAAGGGAGGAGGTGGGCAGGGAGTGCCCGAGAAGAAGAGGGTCAAAAAGAAAGTGAAGGGGCTGTGAGACTCTGAGGTTGGGCAGTTCGTTGCTTTGGCTGTTGAGTTTTTCTGGCCTCACCTGATGATGGTCCCAAATCAACAACAAAAGGATTAAGTCTAAGACACACCACACACACACACAAACACACACACATACACACACTCAATTCCATGCATAGTTTTACATGTCTAAAGACAAAAAATGAATTTATTACACAACCCAAAAACACAAAAAGCTGAGACAATTGCCAATTCCGAAGCAGATGGCAGGCCAGGCAACAGGAGCAGCAAAAGACAAGAAAACAGGAAGAGACGGGTTCAAATAAATTACCGCCATGGGCCAGGCTTATTTCATTAGGATTATTTTGACTAACATTTACAACTTTCTTTCGCTCTCTCTCTCTCTCTTTCTCTCTGCCTAACTCAGACTTCTATATAGTCATATATACGTATTTATATAAGGGAGATTTCTTGATTTCTGGCTGGCTATTATAGATTTTGATTGTTTTAGATTCGGATAGAGGAGCTGCTGGCTTAATGCAGATTCGGCCAAAAAAGGGGTGTGGGCCAATTTGTTGGTATGGGGCGGGCTAAGACGCGTAAAACGAAAACGATAAAAGAAAAGAAATTGCCTGACGGCATTAATTATAATACGCTTAAAAGTTTTCAACATGTTTTTCCTCAATACACACACCACCAGCCATCCCCCTCCCTCTCCCCTCATTCCCTTTCGTTTTCAAAAATATACCTCTGACTCAGTTTTGAAAGAAAACAAAATGCAACATGGCAAAAAATAAAAGTATATATGTATGTATATCTGAATACAAATTTTCGCATAAATGCATAAGAGAGATCATTGACTTTGAATCGGAACAAAAGGCTTAGCATCCGGCACGCATTCGTTTGACTATCATTAACCCCTGATACCCCATGAAACACCTGCAACCAAAAACACTTGGAGGAAAAAAACAAAAAACCTAGAACGAAATTAATTTGTCTTGAATCACCTATCTATGTCGGATTAGTTCAAGATAAAAAAAGGGTTTACTTTTTGATTTAGGATAAACAATTTGTCTGACAGAGAAGTTTTGAAAATATAAGCTAATTTAGTCTCTTTAAAACTGAAAGTCAATTAATTTGAACTATTTTCTTTTAGTATCAAATATCACTTCGAACTCACTAGCTCTAAAGCAATATTTCTGTTACTGACAGTGTTGGTAAAGCATAAAATTCCTTCTAAAGGTTAAATATCAATATCTTTAACTATAAATATATGATCCATTAAGTCTATAAGGTCTTCAAAAGTTAAACTACAACTTGCCTGGAGATTTCCACTAAACAAGTCACATTTCTTTCAAAATTCCCATCCATTTTTAACTCTTTCCATTTGTGTGTGGTTAAACCAGTGTTAGAAAATGACACTAAAGAGAAAAAACTCCAGCTATGGTCCTTTTTTCCCGCGAGTTCTTTTGTTTTTCAGGCTTAGTTGCAGCTTCTTCGACCTAGCCTTGAGAGCTGAGAATGATTTTCATATAGTCTTAATATGGTTTTTCATTTTTGCTAAAAGTAAATGCCAAAAAGGATATGCAAGACGGGTGCCAAGAAAAGGTGTGAGTCTTGCGAGTGTGTGTGTGTGTGTGTGCTTGAGTCTGTTGTGCAAAGTTCTTAAGTCGTCCTCACAAATACTTTCTACTTTGCAATTAAGTAGGACTTAAGTTGAAGTGTATATAAACACACACACACACACACACACACATCAGACACACACACGCACACATTTATGCAGAGTGAAGTCCTTTAAGAAGCTGAGCTGACAAGACATTTGGAAAACTTGTAGCAATTTCCCTAAGACTATTGCTTAATTTCCGGTCACTCTTGCTTTCACATTTTCTTTTTATACCCTTGCAAAAAGGGTATATTAATTTTGGTCAAAGTGTGCAACGCATAGAAGGAAGCATCTCCGACCATATAAAGTATATATATGATCAGCACGACGAGACGAGTTCAAATCGCCATGTCCGTCCGTCCGTCCGTCCGTCCGTCTGGATCAACGCAAACTCCTCCTAGACCGAAAGAGCTACAGAGCTGAAATTTTGCATGTAGGCTTGTATATACTGCAGGCGTTGTATATCTTGCATTCAGCCGGATCGGATCACTATATCATATAGCTCCCCTACAAATGGCAAAGTCACGAACAGTGACTTTTCTTAATAACTTTTTTATACCCTTGCAAAAAGGGTATATTAATTTTGGTCAGAAGTGTGCAACGCATAGAAGGAAGCATCTCCGACCATATAAAGTATATATATTCTTGCTCAGCACGACGAGACGAGTTCAAATAGCCATGTCCGTCCGTCCGTCCGTCTGTCCGTCCGTCTGGATCAACGCAAACTCCTCCTAGACCGTAAGAGCTACAGAGCTGAAATTTTGCATGTAGGCTTGTATATACTGCAGGCGTTGTATATCTCGGATTCAGCGGGATCGGATCACTATATCATATAGCTCCCATACAACGCCAAAGTCACGAACAGTGACTTTTCTCAATAACTTCGTTATTTTTTGAGCTATTGTCGTGAAATTTAATATTGGTGAGTTAATTATACGTATAAACGACTATGCCAAATTTGATCAAGATCGGGTGACTATATCATATAGCTTCCATAGGAACGATCGGTCGAAAACAGTGACTTTTGTCAATAACTTCGTTACTTTTGACGCGATTGCTTTCAAATTAAATATTTGTTAGTTTAGTATATCTGTTAATGACTGTGCCGAATTTGATAAATATCGGGTTACTACATCACATAGCTCCTATAGGAACGATCGGTGGAAAACAGTGACTTTGATCAATATCTTCGTTATTTCCTATGCTAAGATTGTTGGCCATTTTTCGCAAACGTTAGCCTTTTAGATAAAACGTTTTTCCACTTTGAAAAGGAAAGAGTTACCAAAAAACTTGCAAGGGTATACAAACTTTGACGCGGTCAAAGTTAGCCCCGTCCCTCTGGTTATTTTCTGAGCTATTAACATGATATTTAATATTGTGTAAGATTCCAATTATTTACAGTGTAAATAGCTATATATTGAACAATAAAGATAAGGATTAATTAGTATTTTTCTGATTTAATTCTGGTTGTCTGCGCAGAGACAACTTGTTCGTTTCGTTGCCGGAAGAGAAGAGAGACGCCGTCTCTCAACCTATCGAGGACTTATCGCTAACAATCGATACTTATCACTAACAATCGATACTTATTACTAACAATCGATACTACAATACCGGTTTCGGTATATACATGAGTATTTAACAGACTTTAAATAATTGGAATCTTACAACTCGGCCGTCCTGACGAGGAATCGACCTCGATTCCAATTGTTAACAACGAAGGGGTAAATAAGAATCTTAAGTGGCTGGTGTCGCCTTTGTTTGGCTATCAGAAGTGCAATCTTGATCAGGGGCAACCCATAGCTTTAATTTGGAGGCTTCTAGGACCCCATCATATGGTAGTTGGGTGATTTGGGAGCCCTCTACATCCCGGATAACATATCGGTCATTCGGAAGTTTTTTATGAACCACATACGGACCACGATACCGCCTGATAAGCTTTTTGTTCGTGCCTGCCGAAGTATCCACATTCTTAATAACTACGAAATCCCCCTCCTCAAAACTAACGGCAGGGAGGTGATGCTTCGAATAATATTCCGAATTATATTCTTGGGACTTAACAATGTTACGGAAGGCTAATCTCCGGACGTCTACCTCTGAGGCATCGACCTCCTCCGTTCTCTCACCCAACCGTTCGGTTAGTTCATCTACTACCACACCTCGTTGTTCAACACCGAATAGAAGTACGGAAGCGGCAAATTTGGTTGTGGAGTGGACGGAGTTATTCAATGCAAACTCTATGTTCGGCAGTTGTTGGACCCAATCTGCGTGGTCCACAGGTTCCGTCAGTTTACCCAACATGGGGCCCAACACACGGTTAACCCGCTCGACTTGGCCGTTGGCCCGGGGTGAGGCAGTGGCATTCAGCACATGAATTATATTATTGGCCTTCAGAAATTCTTCAAACTCGGAGGAAGTAAAGCAGGTACCTCGATCACTGATGATTCGGCGGGGTCTACTGTAATTGGCGAAATACTGAGATTCTAATGTCTGGCATACTTCACATGAATTAGTCGTGGCGGCAGGGTACAGCTTCACAAATTTGGTGAAAGCGTCAATGACAACCAGAAGATACTTTTTCTTAGAACGTATGGACGGAAGGGGGCCCAAATGGTCAATATGGACGGTATCGAACGGAAGGGGCACTTTCGGAATACTATGTAGCGTGACACGGTGGTCCGAAGCGGACGCGGAGTAGTAGATACACTTGAGGCAATTTTTAATGTAATTGTTAACGTAAGACTTCATACACGGGAACCAGTAATGCTTCTTGATCTGTGCACAACATTTCTCCGTGGCCATATGGCCAAGCTTCTCGTGCACTACTCGTATGACATGATTTACCATTTCGGAAGGGACATAAAGTTGGGGTACACTCGTCGAGGACAGGCGGTACACTACTCCATCTCGCAGTTCGAAATTCGCTATCTCATATTTCTCTAACTCATCTCGGAGTTTGACAATCTCAGGGTCCCGGTTCTGGGTTAACTGCAGTTGGAAGTCGAGGTTTATATCGTCAACGTATGCGGCAGTTTCTATTCTGCTTAGAGCATCAGCATGGGGCATACCAACCCCCGAGCGGTGTACAATCGTGTAGTTATAGTTTTCCAACAGCAGGGCCCAGCGAGCAATCTTGGCGGAATGTCCACCATTTCTCAGTGTCAGCGCAAGGGAATTACAATCGGTCACGATTTTGAACGGGATGAACTTAAGGTATGTCTCAAAACGTTTTAAGGAATACACTATAGCTAACGTCTCTAGCTCATAACTGTGTAGTTTCGATTCAGCGGCGGAGGCCATCTTAGAGAAGTAGGACACTGGGTGTAATTTACCGTCTGTTTGTTTCTGGAGGAGCACTGCTCCGAAACCAATTGAACTAGCATCGCAGTGTAACTCTGTTTCAGACTTCGGGTTGTAAATAGATAACACGGGGGATTCGATCAATTTCAACTTCAGTGTTCGGAAAGCTTCAAGGCATTCATCGGAGAAGACATAAGGTGTATCTTTTCTTAACAATCGGGACAGCGGACACGCAATCTTAGCGAAACCTGATACAAATCGGCGGAAGTATGGGAATAGGCCTAGGCAACGCTCTAATTCCTTGCTATCCCTTGGAATGGGCAAATCCCGTATCGCCTGAATATGAGCTGGTTTAGGCGTGATACCGGCGGAATTGGCTAAGTAGCCCAAGTACTCTAGTTCCCTATACGCAAAACGGCATTTCGTCAGCTTCAGGCATAGCCCGTTCACTCTTAACACATACAATATTTCCTTCAGAATCTCAAGGTGGTTTTCAAAGTCATGCGACGCGACTAGAATGTCGTCCATATATATCACCAGTTGACCTCGGTTTATAAATTCCTTAAGGACAAAATAAACGAATCTAGCGAACACGGAAGGGCCATTACAAAGTCCGAAGGGCATGCGTACATATTCAAACTGGCCATCAGGGGTTACAAAGGCAGTATATTTGATTGAGTCTGGGTGCATTTTCACATGGTGGAAACCGTTCTTCAAGTCCAAGATAGTGAAGAATGATTTGCCACCCAGATGTTCAATGCAATCATCTAACAGAGGAATCGGAAAATGATCTCGAACTGTAATTTTGTTCAACGGGCGGTAATCTACACACTTTCTTAGGGTGTTGTCCTTTTTGCGTACAGGGACAATCGCGGCAGCGTAAGGGGAACTACTGTGGCGAATAATGCCAGCTTTCAAGAGATCGTCACAAATCTCACGCACCTCGATGCGTTCGTGGTGCGACAGACGGCGGGGGCGGCAGAAAATCGGAGTTCGGCTAGTCAATTCTATTTTCATCTCATAGTTCATGGGCTTGATTAAATCTGGATCAACTTGTACATACGAAGTGGAAATAATAGACTTAAGGGCTGCGGTTTGCTCTTCCCGTAACTCGGGCTCTATATCAAAGTCTAATTCACTGACAGCAGGGAGCTCAATGGCATTTATCGCCATAAGTGCATCGTTCAATGTTTCCGAAGGTACAGCAGAAGTTTTCGGAAGGGGAGAATCAGACAACAATTCGGCAGATACAATCTCATTCCTATCATACGGCAGTATCACTCTCTCTTCCATAAATATGTCAAAGGACTTCAGAACAGCAGTAAGTTTTGGATTTATACATTCAGTCGTTTATTCATGAGTATCAACGATTCTTTTTCATATTTCAGTTCTTCAGTTTACATAGTCTAATATTAATTTTATACAGAAGATCTCTACCTATAATCATCGGCAGTTCGGTTGCTTGGTTCGTCAGGACTTCAAACGTATGTATTATCTGTGTGTTGCGGAGGAGAACCTACACTGGACTTGGCCTAAGGACAGAAGTTGGCTATTTCCTAGGCCACGGCAGGTCAATGTACGGGGGCTAAGACGGGCAGTTGGAGGGGACTTCAGATTGACGGATAAAGCTCTTTGGGCTGCCCGAATCAAGGAGAGAAAACATATCTATAAATTTCCTATCTTGCACTTCATCACAAACAAAAGCAACACTCACCAGTTGTAAATGGTCTAGTCGATCTCCTGCTTCTCAGCGGCGGCAGGCAATGAATTGGTGGCATTTCCAATTCGAGACGGGCAGTTTTGTAGATGTGGCCACTATGCCACACTTGAAACATGAATTCGGAGGTTCATTGGGTTTCGGGCATTGACTCTTGTAATGCCCCATCCTGAGCAGTTGAACATCTGGTCTCACTCGTGCGGTGCCTGACGATTTGTTTCCAGGCGCCACGGCAGTTGTTGTGGGCTGCGCCTTCACACTATTGCTTTGTCTGGAGGCAGCGGCCAGCATACGGAGGCGCTCGTAGCGTTCCAGCAGGGGCTTCAGTTCAGCCATTGTCCGAGCTGAGTACAGCATGCCGACTCGAGTAGGTTGTCCGCAGTCCATCAATGATCAGGTCGACCAGCTCGTTCTCCGGAATCGGAGCATTCATGGCAATCTCCTGCATCTCGATTGCGAATCTTAAACATCCCTCGCCTGCCTTGATGCAGCCGGCCACGCAGCGTGGTACACTTCCCGAGCTACACGAGCGTCCAAATTCTCGCAAGAGGATTGCTTCAATTCTTCGTAGCTGTGCACCGATACCGTGCGCAGCAGCACCGCGCCGTACCTTCCAGCATACGACGGCATGCGACCACCGTCAGCGGTCGTTGGCGCGAATTTCAGCGTCTTCAGGGCATGCTCAGCCATTTCTTCACATCGTATGGGTATCCGCTGAAATCGAGCCACATGCTCTCACACTCACGCACAGACTTGCTGCCTCGGTGCTTGGGATTCGTCAATCCCCTGCTGCAGTTTGCGGCATTTGATGCTGTAGCTGTAGCACTCATGGCTGTAGCGTCACCAGTTGCTCATCCAGGCTGGGGGAGGCGGAAGTGGCCGGTGTGATGGCGGCCGCGGCAGTCGATACGGAGGGCACTAAAGCGGGCATCTCTTCCCATGGGTCGCGTCGGGACCAGTGGCGGGGGCGGCGAGAGAGGCCGCAGCCCGCATGGCAGACATATAGTCGGCGGGTACAGCAGTGGCAGCGGGTGCAACGGCGGCAGCGGTGGTGGCAGCGGGTACAGAAGTGGCGCGGGTCAGCAGTGGCAGCGGGTGCAGCGGCGGTGGGTACAGCAGTGGCAGCGGTGCAGCAGTGGCAGCGGCGGCAGGTACCGTAATGGATGCGACAGCAGCGGCGGCGGTACAGCGGTGGCAGCGGCGGTGGGTACAGCAGTGGATGCGACAGCAGCGGCGGCGGGTACAGCAGTGGCAGCGCGGCGGGTACAGCAGTGGCAGCGGCGGCGGGTACAGCAGTGGCAGCGGTGGTGGGTACAGCAGTGGCAGCGGCGGCAGGTACCGTAATGGATGCGACGGCAGCGCGGCGGGTACAGCAGTGGCAGTGGCGGCGGGCACAGCAGTGGCAGCGGGTGCAGCAGTGGCAGCGGCGGCGGTACAGCA